>NC_143432.1:0-301029 GCF_059467195.1 Physcomitrium patens
CCCTAAACCCTAAACCCTAAACCCTAAACCCTAAACCCTAAACCCTAAACCCTAAACCCTAAACCCTAAACCCTAAACCCTAAACCCTAAACCCTAAACCCTAAACCCTAAACCCTAAACCCTAAACCCTAAACCCTAAACCCTAAACCCTAAACCCTAAACCCTAAACCCTAAACCCTAAACCCTAAACCCTAAACCCTAAACCCTAAACCCTAAACCCTAAACCCTAAACCCTAAACCCTAAACCCTAAACCCTAAACCCTAAACCCTAAACCCTAAACCCTAAACCCTAAACCCTAAACCCTAAACCCTAAACCCTAAACCCTAAACCCTAAACCCTAAACCCTAAACCCTAAACCCTAAACCCTAAACCCTAAACCCTAAACCCTAAACCCTAAACCCTAAACCCTAAACCCTAAACCCTAAACCCTAAACCCTAAACCCTAAACCCTAAACCCTAAACCCTAAACCCTAAACCCTAAACCCTAAACCCTAAACCCTAAACCCTAAACCCTAAACCCTAAACCCTAAACCCTAAACCCTAAACCCTAAACCCTAAACCCTAAACCCTAAACCCTAAACCCTAAACCCTAAACCCTAAACCCTAAACCCTAAACCCTAAACCCTAAACCCTAAACCCTAAACCCTAAACCCTAAACCCTAAACCCTAAACCCTAAACCCTAAACCCTAAACCCTAAACCCTAAACCCTAAACCCTAAACCCTAAACCCTAAACCCTAAACCCTAAACCCTAAACCCTAAACCCTAAACCCTAAACCCTAAACCCTAAACCCTAAACCCTAAACCCTAAACCCTAAACCCTAAACCCTAAACCCTAAACCCTAAACCCTAAACCCTAAACCCTAAACCCTAAACCCTAAACCCTAAACCCTAAACCCTAAACCCTAAACCCTAAACCCTAAACCCTAAACCCTAAACCCTAAACCCTAAACCCCTAAACCCCTAAACCCTAAACCCCTAAACCCTAAACCCTAAACCCTAAACCCTAAACCTGGGACACTATCGATGGCTAAGAGGATCCATCAACTATCTTCGAAGAGAACAAAGATCAGAGTATGTAGCAAATATAATTCGCCGCATATTAGATTTTCTCAATCTATAATCACCGCTCCTCGTGGAACTCGTCCCTAGAAGGGGGGGTAATGTCACGGACATACATATAATTACCTATATGAATAGATAAAAGTATGTAAAAGTAGGTTAATTGTGTAATATCTTCTAGAGAAGCTTCTTAGAAGCTTCATAGACGCTGCTTTGACTTTATAGGAGTCTATAGTTGACTTTTAGGTTAGAAACTTGGTCAACAAGTTAGCCATGTGCCACGCATGTTGGAAGCTTAAAGAACAAGCTAACTACGTGGTCCATCCATAGAAAACTTGCCTTGCAAGCAAAGGCATGTGGCCTAGAAAGTCAACATATATTGGAGGTCTTATAGAACATCGCCACGTGGCTTCTAGTTAGATAGTATATATAGAGGCAAGAGTGAAGCCCTCTTCACTCTTGTCAACTCCTTTCTTGCTTCTAGTCTAGTTTCAAGGGTCTCTAATTTTCTTGTATTTTGGCAATAGCCATTCTAGTTTCTTTCTTAATATACATATTTCTATTTTGTCCCATTTCTTTTTGAGAAAAGTCTCACTTACTCTTTAGCTTTCATCGAGTTCTTGTCCTTGACACGTAGCCAAATTTGGTATGCATTCCAACTCTTTACATAGTTCTCACATGATAACAAATATAAAACTCAGATTCCGAATTAAGGTCCCTAAACCCTAAAACCTGAAAAATGAAACTCATATTTTTGAGAAACAAAAACGTTTATAGATGTCTTTGAGACAATAGAAGGCTTGGCAAAATTTCAAACTGAAAAAAGTTGTGATACATTGAGAGATATGTAGGATCAAAAACCTCTAAGAAACTCTTGTAACCCTAAATCCTAAACCCTAATCCTAAACCCTCTAAATCCTAAACCCTAGAAATATATAAAAAATAGTATACATATAATATTTTGAAACAAAAAAGGACATATACGTACATATGCTATTTAATATATTAGTATTATATCTAGGTGCCTCTATGTATTTATTATATATTTAATTTCATTTCACTTTTTTGTTTCCTCATATATTAATCAAAGACAATTTCTTGCGATTTTGAAAACCTCATAACTCCTAAATCCTAAAAACTTGCTCGAGACCCTAAGACCCTAGAACCCTAGAACCCTAAATCCTACAACCCTAAGACCCTAAGACCCTAGAATCCTTAACCCTAAGACCCTAGAATCCTAGAACCCTAAGATCCCAAGACCTTAAGACCCTAAGACCCTAAGACCCTAAACCCTAAACCCTAAACTTTAGAATCCTAGAATCCTAAGACCCTAAGACCCTAAGACTCTAGAATCCTAAGATCCTAGAACCTTAAGACCTTAGAACCCTAATACCCACAAACTCTAAGACCCTCAAATTCTAAGACCCTAGAACTCTACAACCCTAAGACCTTAAAACCCTAATATCCTAAAACCCTAGAATCCTAATATCCTAAGACCCTAAGACCCTAGAACCCTAAGATCCTAGTACTCCAAGACCCTAGAACCCCAAGACCCTAGAACCTTAAGACCCTAAGACCCTCAAATCCTAAGACCCTAAGACCTACAACCCACAACCCATCTAGTCAGCATGAATAACAAATTTGGTGACACCATACACCTAGGATTTGTTTTGGCGTAGTGTCACGGACATACATATAATTACCTATATGAATAGATAAAAGTATGTAAAAGTAGGTTAATTGTGTAATATCTTCTAGAGAAGCTTCTTAGAAGCTTCATAGACGCTGCTTTGACTTTATAGGAGTCTATAGTTGACTTTTAGGTTAGAAACTTGGTCAACAAGTTAGCCATGTGCCACGCATGTTGGAAGCTTAAAGAACAAGCTAACTACGTGGTCCATCCATAGAAAACTTGCCTTGCAAGCAAAGGCATGTGGCCTAGAAAGTCAACATATATTGGAGGTCTTATAGAACATCGCCACGTGGCTTCTAGTTAGATAGTATATATAGAGGCAAGAGTGAAGCCCTCTTCACTCTTGTCAACTCCTTTCTTGCTTCTAGTCTAGTTTCAAGGGTCTCTAGTTTTCTTGTATTTTGGCAATAGCCATTCCAGTTTCTTTCTTAATATACATACTTCTATTTTGTCCCATTTCTTTTTGAGAAAAGTCTCACTTACTCTTTAGCTTTCATCGAGTTCTTGTCCTTGAAAGATTGACAAGAGTACACTTACAATATCAGAGCTTTGTCTTTTCTTGATTAAGAGTGGATTACCCCTTTTTCTTGATAAGACATAAGCGCATTAGAAGTTGCGGATTACCCTCTTTTAAACTGATATTGTTCTTAGTATTTTCTTTGTTATCAATTCCTCTCTTCTATTTGTTTTGAGCGTTGTTAGACATCTTCTCTTTTCTAAGTGCTACTATGGCAGAGCTTGTTTAAATGAAGAGTGCAATGGCACAGATGCAAGAACAATTGAGGGAGTTAATGCTTGCGATGCATCAACTCAATTTACCACCACAAGGAGCAACAAGAATGGTAGGAAGTGAAGATATAGAGATGATTGGGGCTGCTTCAACATCTGCACCAAACCATGTCCCTTCTCCCAGAATGGAACACCCTTCGAGTGTTAGAGAACCGAGAGTTGCCTTGCCCGAGAAGTTTGATGGTACCAGATTCAAGTTTCGAGGATTCATCAATCAGGTCCAACTAGTGATTGAACTTCAACCCCAGAGCTATCCAACTCCAGGGTCACAAGTAAGATTCATTGGTACACTTCTTTCAGGTTCAGCATTGTCATGGTTTTCATCTTTTCTTGAACGACGAGATCCAATATTGGATAATCTGGAGGCTTTTTTGGCGGAGTTTCGATCCATGTTTGGAGAACATGATGCAATTCGTGTTGCAACCAACAAGATCCGTATTTTGCGACAAGGCAATCGATCAGTAACATTATATGCTTCGCAATTTCGACAACTTACAACTGATATCAAGTGGGATGATGCCGCACTTGTGAGTCAATTTCTCTACGGATTACAATATGAGGTAAAGAAATTGATGCTTAATTTACCTGATCCTCAAACATTGAGTCAAGCAATTGACTTTGCTGTGAAGTGCGACAATCGACTTTTTGAATTTCGATCCGAGAGTCGCACAAGTGGGCCTCAACGTTACTACAATTCAATGGCAACACCGACGTCTCCTCAACACATACCTTCGGAAGTAGAGGATATGCAAATTGATGCGGTACGTTTCAAACCTCTTACTGAGCAAGAAAAGTCTCGTCGTCGACAAGAAGGATTGTGCTTATATTGTGGAGAACCTAAGCACACTGCTCAACATTGTCCAAAGAAGCGACGTAACTACAAAATGAGGAGTACGGCTGTCAAAGAAGACAGTATGTCGGAAAACGAGTACGTCCAGCTACAATAGGGACCGTGCGGCTGGAATCTTGTACAACTTCTAATAAAGGTCCTATCCTCTCCTCAAAACCATCTCCTTGTTTTATAATAGATGTGCATTTAGGACCTAATAATTACAAAGCCTCTGCCTTGGTAGATTCAGGAGCCTCATCTTGTTTTTTAGATGAAGAATTTGCTAGATGTCATAGAATATCATTAATACAAAAAACTAAACCTGTACACGTAGAAGTCATAGATGGTCGTCCGTTGTCTTCTGGAGAGGTAATTCACGAAACACTTCCTGTAGATGTAGTAATAAATGGTCATAGTAGTTGCGTAATTTTTAATATAATTAGATCTCCCTCTAATCCAGTAATTTTAGGCTTATCATGGTTAGAAAAGTATAATCCTCGAATAGATTGGATTTCTCGTAAACTTGATTTTCCTCAGAGCATTAGTAACAGTTCTATTAACCAAGTAAAAAACCATGAGTCTAGTATAGTAAAACTCACACCTATAGGTGCAAAAGCATTTATACACGCAGCAAAAGAAGGATCAACTTTTGCTATTTATGCTGCACCTATTTCTGAAAGCGTAAAGACTTCAAGTGGCATTCCAAGTCAATATCAGGATTATCAAGACGTTTTTGAGAAAAAAAATGCAGATATTCTTCCTGAGCATCGCCCATACGATTGTTCAATCGATCTCAAGGAAGGAACTCAGCCACCACTTGGACCAATTTACAGTTTATCGCAAGATGAGTTGGCTGAACTCAAGACATATATTGACGAGAATTTAGCGAAGAATTTCATACGCCATTCAAAATCTCCAGCAGGAGCTCCAATTTTATTCGTAAAGAAAAAAGATGGATCTTTACGAATGTGTGTTGACTATCGAGGACTCAACAAGATCACAATCAAGAACAGGTATCCATTACCTTTGATATCAGGACTCCTTGACCAGTTAAATCAAGCTAAGATCTATACAAAAATAGATCTAAGAGGAGCATATAATCTAGTACGGATCAAAGAAGGAGATGAATGGAAGACTGCGTTTCGAACCAGGTACGGGCATTTTGAATATAATGTCATGCCTTTTGGACTCACGAATGCACCAGCTGCTTTTCAACATCTCATGAATGATGTATTTCGTGAATTCTTAGACAATTTTGTCGTCTGCTACCTAGACGATATCCTGATTTATTCTAAGAATGTTGAAGAACATGAAATACATGTTCGCCAAGTATTACAAAAACTCAGAGATGCAGGATTGTACGCCAAGATGGAAAAGTGTGTATTTCACACTACTCAAGTTGACTTTTTAGGATACATCATTTCAAATGATGGTCTTATGATGGATTCTAAGAAAGTCCAAACAATCATGGATTGGAAGATTCCAAAGACTGTGAGAGATGTCCAATGTTTCTTGGGATTTGCCAATTACTATCGGATCTTCATCAAAGACTTCTCACGAGTTGCAGCTCCACTTACACGCTTGACTAGTAAAGATAAATTCCAATGGAATCAAGAAGCGGAAGCAGCATTTGAAGCCTTGAAGACATCGTTTGTCTCTGCACCAGTCTTATATCATGTTGATTTTTCCAAGGCATTTTTTATGGAAACAGACGCATCGGATTTTGCCTTGGGTGCAGTTTTATCACAAATGGGAATAGATGACAAACTTCATCCGATAGCTTTTCATTCAAGAAAATTCTCAGCAGCCGAGATCAATTATGAGATCCACGATAAAGAACTTCTTACAATCGTGGATTCCTTTCAAGAATGGCGTCATTATCTAGAAGGTGCTTCTAGTCGAGTCACTGTGTATACAGATCACAAGAACCTCGAGTATTTCATGTCAGCACGCGTGTTGAATCGTTGTCAAGCTCGTTGGAGTATGTCTTTGTCAAGATTCGACTTCATTATCACTTATCGGCCAGGAAAATAACAAGGTTTGTCCGATGCCCTGTCTAGACGTTCTTATTTTGTACCAAAAGAAGGAGATGCAGCTTTTGAGCAACAAAGAACGGTCCTCTTGAAACCGGAGCAATTTCATCTCCGAGCAGTGAAATCAACATTGACTGTTGATTCAACTTTTCTCAAGCAAATCCAGTCCAGTATGTCCTCAGACCCTCTTGTTCATGATATCAAGAATAATTCTTCCAAATCTCATGATTCTTCTAAGTTCGAGTTCAAGAATAATCTATTATATTTTGAAGGACGCCTATATGTTCTAGAAGGAAAAGCACGTTTGCGTGTTCTTCAAGCACGTCATGACTTTCCAGCAGCAGGGCACTTTGGATATAATAAGACTCTGGAACTCATATCAAGAGATTTTTGGTGGCCACAAATGTGGAAGTCAGTCAAAGACTTTGTACAATCATGTGATATTTGTTCAAGATCAAAAATTCCTCGACATCGACCTTACGGACTTCTTCAGCCATTACCTATACCAGAACAACCATGGTCTTCTGTTTCTATGGATTTCATCACAGATCTTCCAAACTCAAGATCTTATGATTCTATATTTGTGATAGTAGATCGTTTCACCAAGATGGCACATTTTATGCCATGTACAAAATCTATCACAGGTGAAGAAACAGCTAAGCTTTTCATTGATAATATCTATCGCTATCATGGATTACCTAAAGATATCATATCGGATAGGGGAACTCAATTTGTGTCGAGATTCTGGAGGACTCTTTTCAAGATTTTAAAAGTGGACATAAAGCTATCTTCAGCTTTCCATCCTCAAACTGATGGACAAACAAAGCACGTAAACCAAGTCTTGGAACAGTATTTAAGGTGTACCATCAACTACCAACAAGATGATTGGACAAACCTTTTGCCATTGGCAGAGTTTGCTTATAATAATACGGTACATTCCTCCACGCAACAAACACCTTTCTTTGCCAATTATGGCTATCATCCACGACTTGATACTTTTGATTTTTCAAAAGTTGATAATCCTACAGCAGAAGATATGGCAAATCGGTTGTCAGAGTTACATGCAATAATGAAGGCGCAGTTGAAGAAAGCTCAAGAACGACAAAAGATAAATGCAGATGTATATCGTAAAGAGCAACCACAACTCAACGTGGGTGATAAGGTATGGCTACTTCGTCGCAATATCAAGACCACTCGACCTTGTGACAAATTGGACTATCGTAGGCTTGGCCCCTTTTCTGTTTCTGAACAGATCAACCCAGTTGCATATCGGTTACATCTACCGGAGTCAATGAAGATCCATCCTGTATTCCACGTGTCTCTTCTTGAACCATATAAGACAGTGGATATACAAGGAAGAAGACAAATGCCACCGCCTCCTATAGAAGTAGATAATAATGAAGAATTTGAGGTGGAAGAGATATTAGACTCAAGGCGGCGCCGAAATAAGCTGGAATATCTTGTTCATTGGTGCGGATATGATATTAGTGAGCGCACATGGGAGCCATCCAGGAATCTAGCAAATGCATCAGCTAAAGTCAAAGTTTTTCATCAACGACATCTATCAAAACCAAGATGAAAACCTCTCTTATAAAAGAGACAAGATTGAGGCAAGATAACATTCAATTTCCTATCCTTGTTTGTAACTTCTTTGCATTTTGTGATGCTAATTAGATGGAGAGCCAACAACCAGCGGATTCAACTCAAGAACCTTCGTTTGCTGACTTACCGGATGAGACATTGCGATTGTCACAACCTTCAAGACGACGCAACCGAAATGAAGACCCTCAAGAACGACATGTTCTTCCTCGAATAGATGGTGAGATACAACGCGTTTGGTATCACGACCTTGGAAGAGATTCTCGATGTTTGGTGATATTATTGGAGATAGGAACGACTCCTGATGGTGTTTCAAATGTATTATTTGAAGGAAGTTATGAAGGCTTCAACAGTGATCAAATAACAGGGTGGTCTTCTCGCCCTGGAATGGGACACTATCGATGGCTAAGAGGATCCATCAACTATCTTCGAAGAGAACAAAGATCAGAGTATGTAGCAAATATAATTCGCCGCATATTAGATTTTCTCAATCTATAATCACCGCTCCTCGTGGAACTCGTCCCTAGAAGGGGGGGTAATGTCACGGACATACATATAATTACCTATATGAATAGATAAAAGTATGTAAAAGTAGGTTAATTGTGTAATATCTTCTAGAGAAGCTTCTTAGAAGCTTCATAGACGCTGCTTTGACTTTATAGGAGTCTATAGTTGACTTTTAGGTTAGAAACTTGGTCAACAAGTTAGCCATGTGCCACGCATGTTGGAAGCTTAAAGAACAAGCTAACTACGTGGTCCATCCATAGAAAACTTGCCTTGCAAGCAAAGGCATGTGGCCTAGAAAGTCAACATATATTGGAGGTCTTATAGAACATCGCCACGTGGCTTCTAGTTAGATAGTATATATAGAGGCAAGAGTGAAGCCCTCTTCACTCTTGTCAACTCCTTTCTTGCTTCTAGTCTAGTTTCAAGGGTCTCTAATTTTCTTGTATTTTGGCAATAGCCATTCCAGTTTCTTTCTTAATATACATATTTCTATTTTGTCCCATTTCTTTTTGAGAAAAGTCTCACTTACTCTTTAGCTTTCATCGAGTTCTTGTCCTTGACACGTAGCCAAATTTGGTATGCATTCCAACTCTTTACATAGTTCTCACATGATAACAAATATAAAACTCAGATTCCGAATTAAGGTCCCTAAACCCTAAAACCTGAAAAATGAAACTCATATTTTTGAGAAACAAAAACGTTTATAGATGTCTTTGAGACAATAGAAGGCTTGGCAAAATTTCAAACTGAAAAAAGTTGTGATACATTGAGAGATATGTAGGATCAAAAACCTCTAAGACACTCTTGTAACCCTAAATCCTAAACCCTAATCCTAAACCCTCTAAATCCTAAACCCTAGAAATATATAAAAAATAGTATACATATAATATTTTGAAACAAAAAAGGACATATACGTACATATGCTATTTAATATATTAGTATTATATCTAGGTGCCTCTATGTATTTATTATATATTTAATTTCATTTCACTTTTTTGTTTCCTCATATATTAATCAAAGACAATTTCTTGCGATTTTGAAAACCTCATAACTCCTAAATCCTAAAAACTTGCTCGAGACCCTAAGACCCTAGAACCCTAGAACCCTAAATCCTACAACCCTAAGACCCTAAGACCCTAGAATCCTTAACCCTAAGACCCTAGAATCCTAGAACCCTAAGATCCCAAGACCTTAAGACCCTAAGACCCTAAACCCTAAACCCTAAACTTTAGAATCCTAGAATCCTAAGACCCTAAGACCCTAAGACTCTAGAATCCTAAGATCCTAGAACCTTAAGACCTTAGAACCCTAATACCCACAAACTCTAAGACCCTCAAATTCTAAGACCCTAGAACTCTACAACCCTAAGACCTTAAAACCCTAATATCCTAAAACCCTAGAATCCTAATATCCTAAGACCCTAAGACCCTAGAACCCTAAGATCCTAGTACTCCAAGACCCTAGAACCCCAAGACCCTAGAACCTTAAGACCCTAAGACCCTCAAATCCTAAGACCCTAAGACCTACAACCCACAACCCATCTAGTCAGCATGAATAACAAATTTGGTGACACCATACACCTAGGATTTGTTTTGGCGTAGTGTCACGGACATACATATAATTACCTATATGAATAGATAAAAGTATGTAAAAGTAGGTTAATTGTGTAATATCTTCTAGAGAAGCTTCTTAGAAGCTTCATAGACGCTGCTTTGACTTTATAGGAGTCTATAGTTGACTTTTAGGTTAGAAACTTGGTCAACAAGTTAGCCATGTGCCACGCATGTTGGAAGCTTAAAGAACAAGCTAACTACGTGGTCCATCCATAGAAAACTTGCCTTGCAAGCAAAGGCATGTGGCCTAGAAAGTCAACATATATTGGAGGTCTTATAGAACATCGCCACGTGGCTTCTAGTTAGATAGTATATATAGAGGCAAGAGTGAAGCCCTCTTCACTCTTGTCAACTCCTTTCTTGCTTCTAGTCTAGTTTCAAGGGTCTCTAATTTTCTTGTATTTTGGCAATAGCCATTCTAGTTTCTTTCTTAATATACATATTTCTATTTTGTCCCATTTCTTTTTGAGAAAAGTCTCACTTACTCTTTAGCTTTCATCGAGTTCTTGTCCTTGACACGTAGCCAAATTTGGTATGCATTCCAACTCTTTACATAGTTCTCACATGATAACAAATATAAAACTCAGATTCCGAATTAAGGTCCCTAAACCCTAAAACCTGAAAAATGAAACTCATATTTTTGAGAAACAAAAACGTTTATAGATGTCTTTGAGACAATAGAAGGCTTGGCAAAATTTCAAACTGAAAAAAGTTGTGATACATTGAGAGATATGTAGGATCAAAAACCTCTAAGACACTCTTGTAACCCTAAATCCTAAACCCTAATCCTAAACCTTCTAAATCCTAAACCCTAGAAATATATAAAAAATAGTATACATATAATATTTTGAAACAAAAAAGGACATATACGTACATATGCTATTTAATATATTAGTATTATATCTAGGTGCCTCTATGTATTTATTATATATTTAATTTCATTTCACTTTTTTGTTTCCTCATATATTAATCAAAGACAATTTCTTGCGATTTTGAAAACCTCATAACTCCTAAATCCTAAAAACTTGCTCGAGACCCTAAGACCCTAGAATCCTAGAACCCTAAATCCTACAACCCTAAGACCCTAAGACCCTAGAATCCTTAACCCTAAGACTCTAGAATCCTAGAACCCTAAGATCCCAAGACCTTAAGACCCTAAGACCCTAAGACCCTAAACCCTAAACCCTAAACTTTAGAATCCTAGAATCCTAAGACCCTAAGACCCTAAGACTCTAGAATCCTAAGATCCTAGAACCTTAAGACCTTAGAACCCTAATACCCACAAACTCTAAGACCCTCAAATTCTAAGACCCTAGAACTCTACAACCCTAAGACCTTAAAACCCTAATATCCTAAAACCCTAGAATCCTAATATCCTAAGACCCTAAGACCCTAGAACCCTAAGATCCTAGTACTCCAAGACCCTAGAACCCCAAGACCCTAGAACCTTAAGACCCTAAGACCCTCAAATCCTAAGACCCTAAGACCTACAACCCACAACCCATCTAGTCAGCATGAATAACAAATTTGGTGACACCATACACCTAGGATTTGTTTTGGCGTAGTGTCACGGACATACATATAATTACCTATATGAATAGATAAAAGTATGTAAAAGTAGGTTAATTGTGTAATATCTTCTAGAGAAGCTTCTTAGAAGCTTCATAGACGCTGCTTTGACTTTATAGGAGTCTATAGTTGACTTTTAGGTTAGAAACTTGGTCAACAAGTTAGCCATGTGCCACGCATGTTGGAAGCTTAAAGAACAAGCTAACTACGTGGTCCATCCATAGAAAACTTGCCTTGCAAGCAAAGGCATGTGGCCTAGAAAGTCAACATATATTGGAGGTCTTATAGAACATCGCCACGTGGCTTCTAGTTAGATAGTATATATAGAGGCAAGAGTGAAGCCCTCTTCACTCTTGTCAACTCCTTTCTTGCTTCTAGTCTAGTTTCAAGGGTCTCTAATTTTCTTGTATTTTGGCAATAGCCATTCCAGTTTCTTTCTTAATATACATATTTCTATTTTGTCCCATTTCTTTTTGAGAAAAGTCTCACTTACTCTTTAGCTTTCATCGAGTTCTTGTCCTTGACACGTAGCCAAATTTGGTATGCATTCCAACTCTTTACATAGTTCTCACATGATAACAAATATAAAACTCAGATTCCGAATTAAGGTCCCTAAACCCTAAAACCTGAAAAATGAAACTCATATTTTTGAGAAACAAAAACGTTTATAGATGTCTTTGAGACAATAGAAGGCTTGGCAAAATTTCAAACTGAAAAAAGTTGTGATACATTGAGAGATATGTAGGATCAAAAACCTCTAAGACACTCTTGTAACCCTAAATCCTAAACCCTAATCCTAAACCCTCTAAATCCTAAACCCTAGAAATATATAAAAAATAGTATACATATAATATTTTGAAACAAAAAAGGACATATACGTACATATGCTATTTAATATATTAGTATTATATCTAGGTGCCTCTATGTATTTATTATATATTTAATTTCATTTCACTTTTTTGTTTCCTCATATATTAATCAAAGACAATTTCTTGCGATTTTGAAAACCTCATAACTCCTAAATCCTAAAAACTTGCTCGAGACCCTAAGACCCTAGAACCCTAGAACCCTAAATCCTACAACCCTAAGACCCTAAGACCCTAGAATCCTTAACCCTAAGACCCTAGAATCCTAGAACCCTAAGATCCCAAGACCTTAAGACCCTAAGACCCTAAACCCTAAACCCTAAACTTTAGAATCCTAGAATCCTAAGACCCTAAGACCCTAAGACTCTAGAATCCTAAGATCCTAGAACCTTAAGACCTTAGAACCCTAATACCCACAAACTCTAAGACCCTCAAATTCTAAGACCCTAGAACTCTACAACCCTAAGACCTTAAAACCCTAATATCCTAAAACCCTAGAATCCTAATATCCTAAGACCCTAAGACCCTAGAACCCTAAGATCCTAGTACTCCAAGACCCTAGAACCCCAAGACCCTAGAACCTTAAGACCCTAAGACCCTCAAATCCTAAGACCCTAAGACCTACAACCCACAACCCATCTAGTCAGCATGAATAACAAATTTGGTGACACCATACACCTAGGATTTGTTTTGGCGTAGTGTCACGGACATACATATAATTACCTATATGAATAGATAAAAGTATGTAAAAGTAGGTTAATTGTGTAATATCTTCTAGAGAAGCTTCTTAGAAGCTTCATAGACGCTGCTTTGACTTTATAGGAGTCTATAGTTGACTTTTAGGTTAGAAACTTGGTCAACAAGTTAGCCATGTGCCACGCATGTTGGAAGCTTAAAGAACAAGCTAACTACGTGGTCCATCCATAGAAAACTTGCCTTGCAAGCAAAGGCATGTGGCCTAGAAAGTCAACATATATTGGAGGTCTTATAGAACATCGCCACGTGGCTTCTAGTTAGATAGTATATATAGAGGCAAGAGTGAAGCCCTCTTCACTCTTGTCAACTCCTTTCTTGCTTCTAGTCTAGTTTCAAGGGTCTCTAATTTTCTTGTATTTTGGCAATAGCCATTCTAGTTTCTTTCTTAATATACATATTTCTATTTTGTCCCATTTCTTTTTGAGAAAAGTCTCACTTACTCTTTAGCTTTCATCGAGTTCTTGTCCTTGACACGTAGCCAAATTTGGTATGCATTCCAACTCTTTACATAGTTCTCACATGATAACAAATATAAAACTCAGATTCCGAATTAAGGTCCCTAAACCCTAAAACCTGAAAAATGAAACTCATATTTTTGAGAAACAAAAACGTTTATAGATGTCTTTGAGACAATAGAAGGCTTGGCAAAATTTCAAACTGAAAAAAGTTGTGATACATTGAGAGATATGTAGGATCAAAAACCTCTAAGACACTCTTGTAACCCTAAATCCTAAACCCTAATCCTAAACCTTCTAAATCCTAAACCCTAGAAATATATAAAAAATAGTATACATATAATATTTTGAAACAAAAAAGGACATATACGTACATATGCTATTTAATATATTAGTATTATATCTAGGTGCCTCTATGTATTTATTATATATTTAATTTCATTTCACTTTTTTGTTTCCTCATATATTAATCAAAGACAATTTCTTGCGATTTTGAAAACCTCATAACTCCTAAATCCTAAAAACTTGCTCGAGACCCTAAGACCCTAGAATCCTAGAACCCTAAATCCTACAACCCTAAGACCCTAAGACCCTAGAATCCTTAACCCTAAGACCCTAGAATCCTAGAACCCTAAGATCCCAAGACCTTAAGACCCTAAGACCCTAAGATCCTAAACCCTAAACCCTAAACTTTAGAATCCTAGAATCCTAAGACCCTAAGACCCTAAGACTCTAGAATCCTAAGATCCTAGAACCTTAAGACCTTAGAACCCTAATACCCACAAACTCTAAGACCCTCAAATTCTAAGACCCTAGAACTCTACAACCCTAAGACCTTAAAACCCTAATATCCTAAAACCCTAGAATCCTAATATCCTAAGACCCTAAGACCCTAGAACCCTAAGATCCTAGTACTCCAAGACCCTAGAACCCCAAGACCCTAGAACCTTAAGACCCTAAGACCCTCAAATCCTAAGACCCTAAGACCTACAACCCACAACCCATCTAGTCAGCATGAATAACAAATTTGGTGACACCATACACCTAGGATTTGTTTTGGCGTAGTGTCACGGACATACATATAATTACCTATATGAATAGATAAAAGTATGTAAAAGTAGGTTAATTGTGTAATATCTTCTAGAGAAGCTTCTTAGAAGCTTCATAGACGCTGCTTTGACTTTATAGGAGTCTATAGTTGACTTTTAGGTTAGAAACTTGGTCAACAAGTTAGCCATGTGCCACGCATGTTGGAAGCTTAAAGAACAAGCTAACTACGTGGTCCATCCATAGAAAACTTGCCTTGCAAGCAAAGGCATGTGGCCTAGAAAGTCAACATATATTGGAGGTCTTATAGAACATCGCCACGTGGCTTCTAGTTAGATAGTATATATAGAGGCAAGAGTGAAGCCCTCTTCACTCTTGTCAACTCCTTTCTTGCTTCTAGTCTAGTTTCAAGGGTCTCTAATTTTCTTGTATTTTGGCAATAGCCATTCCAGTTTCTTTCTTAATATACATATTTCTATTTTGTCCCATTTCTTTTTGAGAAAAGTCTCACTTACTCTTTAGCTTTCATCGAGTTCTTGTCCTTGACACGTAGCCAAATTTGGTATGCATTCCAACTCTTTACATAGTTCTCACATGATAACAAATATAAAACTCAGATTCCGAATTAAGGTCCCTAAACCCTAAAACCTGAAAAATGAAACTCATATTTTTGAGAAACAAAAACGTTTATAGATGTCTTTGAGACAATAGAAGGCTTGGCAAAATTTCAAACTGAAAAAAGTTGTGATACATTGAGAGATATGTAGGATCAAAAACCTCTAAGACACTCTTGTAACCCTAAATCCTAAACCCTAATCCTAAACCCTCTAAATCCTAAACCCTAGAAATATATAAAAAATAGTATACATATAATATTTTGAAACAAAAAAGGACATATACGTACATATGCTATTTAATATATTAGTATTATATCTAGGTGCCTCTATGTATTTATTATATATTTAATTTCATTTCACTTTTTTGTTTCCTCATATATTAATCAAAGACAATTTCTTGCGATTTTGAAAACCTCATAACTCCTAAATCCTAAAAACTTGCTCGAGACCCTAAGACCCTAGAACCCTAGAACCCTAAATCCTACAACCCTAAGACCCTAAGACCCTAGAATCCTTAACCCTAAGACCCTAGAATCCTAGAACCCTAAGATCCCAAGACCTTAAGACCCTAAGACCCTAAACCCTAAACCCTAAACTTTAGAATCCTAGAATCCTAAGACCCTAAGACCCTAAGACTCTAGAATCCTAAGATCCTAGAACCTTAAGACCTTAGAACCCTAATACCCACAAACTCTAAGACCCTCAAATTCTAAGACCCTAGAACTCTACAACCCTAAGACCTTAAAACCCTAATATCCTAAAACCCTAGAATCCTAATATCCTAAGACCCTAAGACCCTAGAACCCTAAGATCCTAGTACTCCAAGACCCTAGAACCCCAAGACCCTAGAACCTTAAGACCCTAAGACCCTCAAATCCTAAGACCCTAAGACCTACAACCCACAACCCATCTAGTCAGCATGAATAACAAATTTGGTGACACCATACACCTAGGATTTGTTTTGGCGTAGTGTCACGGACATACATATAATTACCTATATGAATAGATAAAAGTATGTAAAAGTAGGTTAATTGTGTAATATCTTCTAGAGAAGCTTCTTAGAAGCTTCATAGACGCTGCTTTGACTTTATAGGAGTCTATAGTTGACTTTTAGGTTAGAAACTTGGTCAACAAGTTAGCCATGTGCCACGCATGTTAGAAGCTTAAAGAACAAGCTAACTACGTGGTCCATCCATAGAAAACTTGCCTTGCAAGCAAAGGCATGTGGCCTAGAAAGTCAACATATATTGGAGGTCTTATAGAACATCGCCACGTGGCTTCTAGTTAGATAGTATATATAGAGGCAAGAGTGAAGCCCTCTTCACTCTTGTCAACTCCTTTCTTGCTTCTAGTCTAGTTTCAAGGGTCTCTAATTTTCTTGTATTTTGGCAATAGCCATTCCAGTTTCTTTCTTAATATACATATTTCTATTTTGTCCCATTTCTTTTTGAGAAAAGTCTCACTTACTCTTTAGCTTTCATCGAGTTCTTGTCCTTGACACGTAGCCAAATTTGGTATGCATTCCAACTCTTTACATAGTTCTCACATGATAACAAATATAAAACTCAGATTCCGAATTAAGGTCCCTAAACCCTAAAACCTGAAAAATGAAACTCATATTTTTGAGAAACAAAAACGTTTATAGATGTCTTTGAGACAATAGAAGGCTTGGCAAAATTTCAAACTGAAAAAAGTTGTGATACATTGAGAGATATGTAGGATCAAAAACCTCTAAGACACTCTTGTAACCCTAAATCCTAAACCCTAATCCTAAACCCTCTAAATCCTAAACCCTAGAAATATATAAAAAATAGTATACATATAATATTTTGAAACAAAAAAGGACATATACGTACATATGCTATTTAATATATTAGTATTATATCTAGGTGCCTCTATGTATTTATTATATATTTAATTTCATTTCACTTTTTTGTTTCCTCATATATTAATCAAAGACAATTTCTTGCGATTTTGAAAACCTCATAACTCCTAAATCCTAAAAACTTGCTCGAGACCCTAAGACCCTAGAACCCTAGAACCCTAAATCCTACAACCCTAAGACCCTAAGACCCTAGAATCCTTAACCCTAAGACCCTAGAATCCTAGAACCCTAAGATCCCAAGACCTTAAGACCCTAAGACCCTAAACCCTAAACCCTAAACTTTAGAATCCTAGAATCCTAAGACCCTAAGACCCTAAGACTCTAGAATCCTAAGATCCTAGAACCTTAAGACCTTAGAACCCTAATACCCACAAACTCTAAGACCCTCAAATTCTAAGACCCTAGAACTCTACAACCCTAAGACCTTAAAACCCTAATATCCTAAAACCCTAGAATCCTAATATCCTAAGACCCTAAGACCCTAGAACCCTAAGATCCTAGTACTCCAAGACCCTAGAACCCCAAGACCCTAGAACCTTAAGACCCTAAGACCCTCAAATCCTAAGACCCTAAGACCTACAACCCACAACCCATCTAGTCAGCATGAATAACAAATTTGGTGACACCATACACCTAGGATTTGTTTTGGCGTAGTGTCACGGACATACATATAATTACCTATATGAATAGATAAAAGTATGTAAAAGTAGGTTAATTGTGTAATATCTTCTAGAGAAGCTTCTTAGAAGCTTCATAGACGCTGCTTTGACTTTATAGGAGTCTATAGTTGACTTTTAGGTTAGAAACTTGGTCAACAAGTTAGCCATGTGCCACGCATGTTGGAAGCTTAAAGAACAAGCTAACTACGTGGTCCATCCATAGAAAACTTGCCTTGCAAGCAAAGGCATGTGGCCTAGAAAGTCAACATATATTGGAGGTCTTATAGAACATCGCCACGTGGCTTCTAGTTAGATAGTATATATAGAGGCAAGAGTGAAGCCCTCTTCACTCTTGTCAACTCCTTTCTTGCTTCTAGTCTAGTTTCAAGGGTCTCTAGTTTTCTTGTATTTTGGCAATAGCCATTCCAGTTTCTTTCTTAATATACATACTTCTATTTTGTCCCATTTCTTTTTGAGAAAAGTCTCACTTACTCTTTAGCTTTCATCGAGTTCTTGTCCTTGAAAGATTGACAAGAGTACACTTACAATATCAGAGCTTTGTCTTTTCTTGATTAAGAGTGGATTACCCCTTTTTCTTGATAAGACATAAGCGCATTAGAAGTTGCGGATTACCCTCTTTTAAACTGATATTGTTCTTAGTATTTTCTTTGTTATCAATTCCTCTCTTCTATTTGTTTTGAGCGTTGTTAGACATCTTCTCTTTTCTAAGTGCTACTATGGCAGAGCTTGTTTAAATGAAGAGTGCAATGGCACAGATGCAAGAACAATTGAGGGAGTTAATGCTTGCGATGCATCAACTCAATTTACCACCACAAGGAGCAACAAGAATGGTAGGAAGTGAAGATATAGAGATGATTGGGGCTGCTTCAACATCTGCACCAAACCATGTCCCTTCTCCCAGAATGGAACACCCTTCGAGTGTTAGAGAACCGAGAGTTGCCTTGCCCGAGAAGTTTGATGGTACCAGATTCAAGTTTCGAGGATTCATCAATCAGGTCCAACTAGTGATTGAACTTCAACCCCAGAGCTATCCAACTCCAGGGTCACAAGTAAGATTCATTGGTACACTTCTTTCAGGTTCAGCATTGTCATGGTTTTCATCTTTTCTTGAACGACGAGATCCAATATTGGATAATCTGGAGGCTTTTTTGGCGGAGTTTCGATCCATGTTTGGAGAACATGATGCAATTCGTGTTGCAACCAACAAGATCCGTATTTTGCGACAAGGCAATCGATCAGTAACATTATATGCTTCGCAATTTCGACAACTTACAACTGATATCAAGTGGGATGATGCCGCACTTGTGAGTCAATTTCTCTACGGATTACAATATGAGGTAAAGAAATTGATGCTTAATTTACCTGATCCTCAAACATTGAGTCAAGCAATTGACTTTGCTGTGAAGTGCGACAATCGACTTTTTGAATTTCGATCCGAGAGTCGCACAAGTGGGCCTCAACGTTACTACAATTCAATGGCAACACCGACGTCTCCTCAACACATACCTTCGGAAGTAGAGGATATGCAAATTGATGCGGTACGTTTCAAACCTCTTACTGAGCAAGAAAAGTCTCGTCGTCGACAAGAAGGATTGTGCTTATATTGTGGAGAACCTAAGCACACTGCTCAACATTGTCCAAAGAAGCGACGTAACTACAAAATGAGGAGTACGGCTGTCAAAGAAGACAGTATGTCGGAAAACGAGTACGTCCAGCTACAATAGGGACCGTGCGGCTGGAATCTTGTACAACTTCTAATAAAGGTCCTATCCTCTCCTCAAAACCATCTCCTTGTTTTATAATAGATGTGCATTTAGGACCTAATAATTACAAAGCCTCTGCCTTGGTAGATTCAGGAGCCTCATCTTGTTTTTTAGATGAAGAATTTGCTAGATGTCATAGAATATCATTAATACAAAAAACTAAACCTGTACACGTAGAAGTCATAGATGGTCGTCCGTTGTCTTCTGGAGAGGTAATTCACGAAACACTTCCTGTAGATGTAGTAATAAATGGTCATAGTAGTTGCGTAATTTTTAATATAATTAGATCTCCCTCTAATCCAGTAATTTTAGGCTTATCATGGTTAGAAAAGTATAATCCTCGAATAGATTGGATTTCTCGTAAACTTGATTTTCCTCAGAGCATTAGTAACAGTTCTATTAACCAAGTAAAAAACCATGAGTCTAGTATAGTAAAACTCACACCTATAGGTGCAAAAGCATTTATACACGCAGCAAAAGAAGGATCAACTTTTGCTATTTATGCTGCACCTATTTCTGAAAGCGTAAAGACTTCAAGTGGCATTCCAAGTCAATATCAGGATTATCAAGACGTTTTTGAGAAAAAAAATGCAGATATTCTTCCTGAGCATCGCCCATACGATTGTTCAATCGATCTCAAGGAAGGAACTCAGCCACCACTTGGACCAATTTACAGTTTATCGCAAGATGAGTTGGCTGAACTCAAGACATATATTGACGAGAATTTAGCGAAGAATTTCATACGCCATTCAAAATCTCCAGCAGGAGCTCCAATTTTATTCGTAAAGAAAAAAGATGGATCTTTACGAATGTGTGTTGACTATCGAGGACTCAACAAGATCACAATCAAGAACAGGTATCCATTACCTTTGATATCAGGACTCCTTGACCAGTTAAATCAAGCTAAGATCTATACAAAAATAGATCTAAGAGGAGCATATAATCTAGTACGGATCAAAGAAGGAGATGAATGGAAGACTGCGTTTCGAACCAGGTACGGGCATTTTGAATATAATGTCATGCCTTTTGGACTCACGAATGCACCAGCTGCTTTTCAACATCTCATGAATGATGTATTTCGTGAATTCTTAGACAATTTTGTCGTCTGCTACCTAGACGATATCCTGATTTATTCTAAGAATGTTGAAGAACATGAAATACATGTTCGCCAAGTATTACAAAAACTCAGAGATGCAGGATTGTACGCCAAGATGGAAAAGTGTGTATTTCACACTACTCAAGTTGACTTTTTAGGATACATCATTTCAAATGATGGTCTTATGATGGATTCTAAGAAAGTCCAAACAATCATGGATTGGAAGATTCCAAAGACTGTGAGAGATGTCCAATGTTTCTTGGGATTTGCCAATTACTATCGGATCTTCATCAAAGACTTCTCACGAGTTGCAGCTCCACTTACACGCTTGACTAGTAAAGATAAATTCCAATGGAATCAAGAAGCGGAAGCAGCATTTGAAGCCTTGAAGACATCGTTTGTCTCTGCACCAGTCTTATATCATGTTGATTTTTCCAAGGCATTTTTTATGGAAACAGACGCATCGGATTTTGCCTTGGGTGCAGTTTTATCACAAATGGGAATAGATGACAAACTTCATCCGATAGCTTTTCATTCAAGAAAATTCTCAGCAGCCGAGATCAATTATGAGATCCACGATAAAGAACTTCTTACAATCGTGGATTCCTTTCAAGAATGGCGTCATTATCTAGAAGGTGCTTCTAGTCGAGTCACTGTGTATACAGATCACAAGAACCTCGAGTATTTCATGTCAGCACGCGTGTTGAATCGTTGTCAAGCTCGTTGGAGTATGTCTTTGTCAAGATTCGACTTCATTATCACTTATCGGCCAGGAAAATAACAAGGTTTGTCCGATGCCCTGTCTAGACGTTCTTATTTTGTACCAAAAGAAGGAGATGCAGCTTTTGAGCAACAAAGAACGGTCCTCTTGAAACCGGAGCAATTTCATCTCCGAGCAGTGAAATCAACATTGACTGTTGATTCAACTTTTCTCAAGCAAATCCAGTCCAGTATGTCCTCAGACCCTCTTGTTCATGATATCAAGAATAATTCTTCCAAATCTCATGATTCTTCTAAGTTCGAGTTCAAGAATAATCTATTATATTTTGAAGGACGCCTATATGTTCTAGAAGGAAAAGCACGTTTGCGTGTTCTTCAAGCACGTCATGACTTTCCAGCAGCAGGGCACTTTGGATATAATAAGACTCTGGAACTCATATCAAGAGATTTTTGGTGGCCACAAATGTGGAAGTCAGTCAAAGACTTTGTACAATCATGTGATATTTGTTCAAGATCAAAAATTCCTCGACATCGACCTTACGGACTTCTTCAGCCATTACCTATACCAGAACAACCATGGTCTTCTGTTTCTATGGATTTCATCACAGATCTTCCAAACTCAAGATCTTATGATTCTATATTTGTGATAGTAGATCGTTTCACCAAGATGGCACATTTTATGCCATGTACAAAATCTATCACAGGTGAAGAAACAGCTAAGCTTTTCATTGATAATATCTATCGCTATCATGGATTACCTAAAGATATCATATCGGATAGGGGAACTCAATTTGTGTCGAGATTCTGGAGGACTCTTTTCAAGATTTTAAAAGTGGACATAAAGCTATCTTCAGCTTTCCATCCTCAAACTGATGGACAAACAAAGCACGTAAACCAAGTCTTGGAACAGTATTTAAGGTGTACCATCAACTACCAACAAGATGATTGGACAAACCTTTTGCCATTGGCAGAGTTTGCTTATAATAATACGGTACATTCCTCCACGCAACAAACACCTTTCTTTGCCAATTATGGCTATCATCCACGACTTGATACTTTTGATTTTTCAAAAGTTGATAATCCTACAGCAGAAGATATGGCAAATCGGTTGTCAGAGTTACATGCAATAATGAAGGCGCAGTTGAAGAAAGCTCAAGAACGACAAAAGATAAATGCAGATGTATATCGTAAAGAGCAACCACAACTCAACGTGGGTGATAAGGTATGGCTACTTCGTCGCAATATCAAGACCACTCGACCTTGTGACAAATTGGACTATCGTAGGCTTGGCCCCTTTTCTGTTTCTGAACAGATCAACCCAGTTGCATATCGGTTACATCTACCGGAGTCAATGAAGATCCATCCTGTATTCCACGTGTCTCTTCTTGAACCATATAAGACAGTGGATATACAAGGAAGAAGACAAATGCCACCGCCTCCTATAGAAGTAGATAATAATGAAGAATTTGAGGTGGAAGAGATATTAGACTCAAGGCGGCGCCGAAATAAGCTGGAATATCTTGTTCATTGGTGCGGATATGATATTAGTGAGCGCACATGGGAGCCATCCAGGAATCTAGCAAATGCATCAGCTAAAGTCAAAGTTTTTCATCAACGACATCCATCAAAACCAAGATGAAAACCTCTCTTATAAAAGAGACAAGACTGAGGCAAGATAACATTCAATTTCCTATCCTTGTTTGTAACTTCTTTGCATTTTGTGATGCTAATTAGATGGAGAGCCAACAACCAGTGGATTCAACTCAAGAACCTTCGTTTGCTGACTTACCGGATGAGACATTACGATTGTCACAACCTTCAAGACGACGCAACCGAAATGAAGACCCTCAAGAACGACATGTTCTTCCTCGAATAGATGGTGAGATACAACGCGTTTGGTATCACGACCTTGGAAGAGATTCTCGATGTTTGGTGATATTATTGGAGATAGGAACGACTCCTGATGGTGTTTCAAATGTATTATTTGAAGGAAGTTATGAAGGCTTCAACAGTGATCAAATAACAGGGTGGTCTTCTCGCCCTGGAATGGGACACTATCGATGGCTAAGAGGATCCATCAACTATCTTCGAAGAGAACAAAGATCAGAGTATGTAGCAAATATAATTCGCCGCATATTAGATTTTCTCAATCTATAATCACCGCTCCTCGTGGAACTCGTCCCTAGAAGGGGGGGTAATGTCACGGACATACATATAATTACCTATATGAATAGATAAAAGTATGTAAAAGTAGGTTAATTGTGTAATATCTTCTAGAGAAGCTTCTTAGAAGCTTCATAGACGCTGCTTTGACTTTATAGGAGTCTATAGTTGACTTTTAGGTTAGAAACTTGGTCAACAAGTTAGCCATGTGCCACGCATGTTGGAAGCTTAAAGAACAAGCTAACTACGTGGTCCATCCATAGAAAACTTGCCTTGCAAGCAAAGGCATGTGGCCTAGAAAGTCAACATATATTGGAGGTCTTATAGAACATCGCCACGTGGCTTCTAGTTAGATAGTATATATAGAGGCAAGAGTGAAGCCCTCTTCACTCTTGTCAACTCCTTTCTTGCTTCTAGTCTAGTTTCAAGGGTCTCTAATTTTCTTGTATTTTGGCAATAGCCATTCCAGTTTCTTTCTTAATATACATATTTCTATTTTGTCCCATTTCTTTTTGAGAAAAGTCTCACTTACTCTTTAGCTTTCATCGAGTTCTTGTCCTTGACACGTAGCCAAATTTGGTATGCATTCCAACTCTTTACATAGTTCTCACATGATAACAAATATAAAACTCAGATTCCGAATTAAGGTCCCTAAACCCTAAAACCTGAAAAATGAAACTCATATTTTTGAGAAACAAAAACGTTTATAGATGTCTTTGAGACAATAGAAGGCTTGGCAAAATTTCAAACTGAAAAAAGTTGTGATACATTGAGAGATATGTAGGATCAAAAACCTCTAAGACACTCTTGTAACCCTAAATCCTAAACCCTAATCCTAAACCCTCTAAATCCTAAACCCTAGAAATATATAAAAAATAGTATACATATAATATTTTGAAACAAAAAAGGACATATACGTACATATGCTATTTAATATATTAGTATTATATCTAGGTGCCTCTATGTATTTATTATATATTTAATTTCATTTCACTTTTTTGTTTCCTCATATATTAATCAAAGACAATTTCTTGCGATTTTGAAAACCTCATAACTCCTAAATCCTAAAAACTTGCTCGAGACCCTAAGACCCTAGAACCCTAGAACCCTAAATCCTACAACCCTAAGACCCTAAGACCCTAGAATCCTTAACCCTAAGACCCTAGAATCCTAGAACCCTAAGATCCCAAGACCTTAAGACCCTAAGACCCTAAGACCCTAAACCCTAAACCCTAAACTTTAGAATCCTAGAATCCTAAGACCCTAAGACCCTAAGACTCTAGAATCCTAAGATCCTAGAACCTTAAGACCTTAGAACCCTAATACCCACAAACTCTAAGACCCTCAAATTCTAAGACCCTAGAACTCTACAACCCTAAGACCTTAAAACCCTAATATCCTAAAACCCTAGAATCCTAATATCCTAAGACCCTAAGACCCTAGAACCCTAAGATCCTAGTACTCCAAGACCCTAGAACCCCAAGACCCTAGAACCTTAAGACCCTAAGACCCTCAAATCCTAAGACCCTAAGACCTACAACCCACAACCCATCTAGTCAGCATGAATAACAAATTTGGTGACACCATACACCTAGGATTTGTTTTGGCGTAGTGTCACGGACATACATATAATTACCTATATGAATAGATAAAAGTATGTAAAAGTAGGTTAATTGTGTAATATCTTCTAGAGAAGCTTCTTAGAAGCTTCATAGACGCTGCTTTGACTTTATAGGAGTCTATAGTTGACTTTTAGGTTAGAAACTTGGTCAACAAGTTAGCCATGTGCCACGCATGTTGGAAGCTTAAAGAACAAGCTAACTACGTGGTCCATCCATAGAAAACTTGCCTTGCAAGCAAAGGCATGTGGCCTAGAAAGTCAACATATATTGGAGGTCTTATAGAACATCGCCACGTGGCTTCTAGTTAGATAGTATATATAGAGGCAAGAGTGAAGCCCTCTTCACTCTTGTCAACTCCTTTCTTGCTTCTAGTCTAGTTTCAAGGGTCTCTAGTTTTCTTGTATTTTGGCAATAGCCATTCCAGTTTCTTTCTTAATATACATACTTCTATTTTGTCCCATTTCTTTTTGAGAAAAGTCTCACTTACTCTTTAGCTTTCATCGAGTTCTTGTCCTTGAAAGATTGACAAGAGTACACTTACAATATCAGAGCTTTGTCTTTTCTTGATTAAGAGTGGATTACCCCTTTTTCTTGATAAGACATAAGCGCATTAGAAGTTGCGGATTACCCTCTTTTAAACTGATATTGTTCTTAGTATTTTCTTTGTTATCAATTCCTCTCTTCTATTTGTTTTGAGCGTTGTTAGACATCTTCTCTTTTCTAAGTGCTACTATGGCAGAGCTTGTTTAAATGAAGAGTGCAATGGCACAGATGCAAGAACAATTGAGGGAGTTAATGCTTGCGATGCATCAACTCAATTTACCACCACAAGGAGCAACAAGAATGGTAGGAAGTGAAGATATAGAGATGATTGGGGCTGCTTCAACATCTGCACCAAACCATGTCCCTTCTCCCAGAATGGAACACCCTTCGAGTGTTAGAGAACCGAGAGTTGCCTTGCCCGAGAAGTTTGATGGTACCAGATTCAAGTTTCGAGGATTCATCAATCAGGTCCAACTAGTGATTGAACTTCAACCCCAGAGCTATCCAACTCCAGGGTCACAAGTAAGATTCATTGGTACACTTCTTTCAGGTTCAGCATTGTCATGGTTTTCATCTTTTCTTGAACGACGAGATCCAATATTGGATAATCTGGAGGCTTTTTTGGCGGAGTTTCGATCCATGTTTGGAGAACATGATGCAATTCGTGTTGCAACCAACAAGATCCGTATTTTGCGACAAGGCAATCGATCAGTAACATTATATGCTTCGCAATTTCGACAACTTACAACTGATATCAAGTGGGATGATGCCGCACTTGTGAGTCAATTTCTCTACGGATTACAATATGAGGTAAAGAAATTGATGCTTAATTTACCTGATCCTCAAACATTGAGTCAAGCAATTGACTTTGCTGTGAAGTGCGACAATCGACTTTTTGAATTTCGATCCGAGAGTCGCACAAGTGGGCCTCAACGTTACTACAATTCAATGGCAACACCGACGTCTCCTCAACACATACCTTCGGAAGTAGAGGATATGCAAATTGATGCGGTACGTTTCAAACCTCTTACTGAGCAAGAAAAGTCTCGTCGTCGACAAGAAGGATTGTGCTTATATTGTGGAGAACCTAAGCACACTGCTCAACATTGTCCAAAGAAGCGACGTAACTACAAAATGAGGAGTACGGCTGTCAAAGAAGACAGTATGTCGGAAAACGAGTACGTCCAGCTACAATAGGGACCGTGCGGCTGGAATCTTGTACAACTTCTAATAAAGGTCCTATCCTCTCCTCAAAACCATCTCCTTGTTTTATAATAGATGTGCATTTAGGACCTAATAATTACAAAGCCTCTGCCTTGGTAGATTCAGGAGCCTCATCTTGTTTTTTAGATGAAGAATTTGCTAGATGTCATAGAATATCATTAATACAAAAAACTAAACCTGTACACGTAGAAGTCATAGATGGTCGTCCGTTGTCTTCTGGAGAGGTAATTCACGAAACACTTCCTGTAGATGTAGTAATAAATGGTCATAGTAGTTGCGTAATTTTTAATATAATTAGATCTCCCTCTAATCCAGTAATTTTAGGCTTATCATGGTTAGAAAAGTATAATCCTCGAATAGATTGGATTTCTCGTAAACTTGATTTTCCTCAGAGCATTAGTAACAGTTCTATTAACCAAGTAAAAAACCATGAGTCTAGTATAGTAAAACTCACACCTATAGGTGCAAAAGCATTTATACACGCAGCAAAAGAAGGATCAACTTTTGCTATTTATGCTGCACCTATTTCTGAAAGCGTAAAGACTTCAAGTGGCATTCCAAGTCAATATCAGGATTATCAAGACGTTTTTGAGAAAAAAAATGCAGATATTCTTCCTGAGCATCGCCCATACGATTGTTCAATCGATCTCAAGGAAGGAACTCAGCCACCACTTGGACCAATTTACAGTTTATCGCAAGATGAGTTGGCTGAACTCAAGACATATATTGACGAGAATTTAGCGAAGAATTTCATACGCCATTCAAAATCTCCAGCAGGAGCTCCAATTTTATTCGTAAAGAAAAAAGATGGATCTTTACGAATGTGTGTTGACTATCGAGGACTCAACAAGATCACAATCAAGAACAGGTATCCATTACCTTTGATATCAGGACTCCTTGACCAGTTAAATCAAGCTAAGATCTATACAAAAATAGATCTAAGAGGAGCATATAATCTAGTACGGATCAAAGAAGGAGATGAATGGAAGACTGCGTTTCGAACCAGGTACGGGCATTTTGAATATAATGTCATGCCTTTTGGACTCACGAATGCACCAGCTGCTTTTCAACATCTCATGAATGATGTATTTCGTGAATTCTTAGACAATTTTGTCGTCTGCTACCTAGACGATATCCTGATTTATTCTAAGAATGTTGAAGAACATGAAATACATGTTCGTCAAGTATTACAAAAACTCAGAGATGCAGGATTGTACGCCAAGATGGAAAAGTGTGTATTTCACACTACTCAAGTTGACTTTTTAGGATACATCATTTCAAATGATGGTCTTATGATGGATTCTAAGAAAGTCCAAACAATCATGGATTGGAAGATTCCAAAGACTGTGAGAGATGTCCAATGTTTCTTGGGATTTGCCAATTACTATCGGATCTTCATCAAAGACTTCTCACGAGTTGCAGCTCCACTTACACGCTTGACTAGTAAAGATAAATTCCAATGGAATCAAGAAGCGGAAGCAGCATTTGAAGCCTTGAAGACATCGTTTGTCTCTGCACCAGTCTTATATCATGTTGATTTTTCCAAGGCATTTTTTATGGAAACAGACGCATCGGATTTTGCCTTGGGTGCAGTTTTATCACAAATGGGAATAGATGACAAACTTCATCCGATAGCTTTTCATTCAAGAAAATTCTCAGCAGCCGAGATCAATTATGAGATCCACGATAAAGAACTTCTTACAATCGTGGATTCCTTTCAAGAATGGCGTCATTATCTAGAAGGTGCTTCTAGTCGAGTCACTGTGTATACAGATCACAAGAACCTCGAGTATTTCATGTCAGCACGCGTGTTGAATCGTTGTCAAGCTCGTTGGAGTATGTCTTTGTCAAGATTCGACTTCATTATCACTTATCGGCCAGGAAAATAACAAGGTTTGTCCGATGCCCTGTCTAGACGTTCTTATTTTGTACCAAAAGAAGGAGATGCAGCTTTTGAGCAACAAAGAACGGTCCTCTTGAAACCGGAGCAATTTCATCTCCGAGCAGTGAAATCAACATTGACTGTTGATTCAACTTTTCTCAAGCAAATCCAGTCCAGTATGTCCTCAGACCCTCTTGTTCATGATATCAAGAATAATTCTTCCAAATCTCATGATTCTTCTAAGTTCGAGTTCAAGAATAATCTATTATATTTTGAAAGACGCCTATATGTTCTAGAAGGAAAAGCACGTTTGCGTGTTCTTCAAGCACGTCATGACTTTCCAGCAGCAGGGCACTTTGGATATAATAAGACTCTGGAACTCATATCAAGAGATTTTTGGTGGCCACAAATGTGGAAGTCAGTCAAAGACTTTGTACAATCATGTGATATTTGTTCAAGATCAAAAATTCCTCGACATCGACCTTACGGACTTCTTCAGCCATTACCTATACCAGAACAACCATGGTCTTCTGTTTCTATGGATTTCATCACAGATCTTCCAAACTCAAGATCTTATGATTCTATATTTGTGATAGTAGATCGTTTCACCAAGATGGCACATTTTATGCCATGTACAAAATCTATCACAGGTGAAGAAACAGCTAAGCTTTTCATTGATAATATCTATCGCTATCATGGATTACCTAAAGATATCATATCGGATAGGGGAACTCAATTTGTGTCGAGATTCTGGAGGACTCTTTTCAAGATTTTAAAAGTGGACATAAAGCTATCTTCAGCTTTCCATCCTCAAACTGATGGACAAACAAAGCGCGTAAACCAAGTCTTGGAACAGTATTTAAGGTGTACCATCAACTACCAACAAGATGATTGGACAAACCTTTTGCCATTGGCAGAGTTTGCTTATAATAATACGGTACATTCCTCCACGCAACAAACACCTTTCTTTGCCAATTATGGCTATCATCCACGACTTGATACTTTTGATTTTTCAAAAGTTGATAATCCTACAGCAGAAGATATGGCAAATCGGTTGTCAGAGTTACATGCAATAATGAAGGCGCAGTTGAAGAAAGCTCAAGAACGACAAAAGATAAATGCAGATGTATATCGTAAAGAGCAACCACAACTCAACGTGGGTGATAAGGTATGGCTACTTCGTCGCAATATCAAGACCACTCGACCTTGTGACAAATTGGACTATCGTAGGCTTGGCCCCTTTTCTGTTTCTGAACAGATCAACCCAGTTGCATATCGGTTACATCTACCGGAGTCAATGAAGATCCATCCTGTATTCCACGTGTCTCTTCTTGAACCATATAAGACAGTGGATATACAAGGAAGAAGACAAATGCCACCGCCTCCTATAGAAGTAGATAATAATGAAGAATTTGAGGTGGAAGAGATATTAGACTCAAGGCGGCGCCGAAATAAGCTGGAATATCTTGTTCATTGGTGCGGATATGATATTAGTGAGCGCACATGGGAGCCATCCAGGAATCTAGCAAATGCATCAGCTAAAGTCAAAGTTTTTCATCAACGACATCCATCAAAACCAAGATGAAAACCTCTCTTATAAAAGAGACAAGATTGAGGCAAGATAACATTCAATTTCCTATCCTTGTTTGTAACTTCTTTGCATTTTGTGATGCTAATTAGATGGAGAGCCAACAACCAGCGGATTCAACTCAAGAACCTTCGTTTGCTGACTTACCGGATGAGACATTGCGATTGTCACAACCTTCAAGACGACGCAACCGAAATGAAGACCCTCAAGAACGACATGTTCTTCCTCGAATAGATGGTGAGATACAACGCGTTTGGTATCACGACCTTGGAAGAGATTCTCGATGTTTGGTGATATTATTGGAGATAGGAACGACTCCTGATGGTGTTTCAAATGTATTATTTGAAGGAAGTTATGAAGGCTTCAACAGTGATCAAATAACAGGGTGGTCTTCTCGCCCTGGAATGGGACACTATCGATGGCTAAGAGGATCCATCAACTATCTTCGAAGAGAACAAAGATCAGAGTATGTAGCAAATATAATTCGCCGCATATTAGATTTTCTCAATCTATAATCACCGCTCCTCGTGGAACTCGTCCCTAGAAGGGGGGGTAATGTCACGGACATACATATAATTACCTATATGAATAGATAAAAGTATGTAAAAGTAGGTTAATTGTGTAATATCTTCTAGAGAAGCTTCTTAGAAGCTTCATAGACGCTGCTTTGACTTTATAGGAGTCTATAGTTGACTTTTAGGTTAGAAACTTGGTCAACAAGTTAGCCATGTGCCACGCATGTTGGAAGCTTAAAGAACAAGCTAACTACGTGGTCCATCCATAGAAAACTTGCCTTGCAAGCAAAGGCATGTGGCCTAGAAAGTCAACATATATTGGAGGTCTTATAGAACATCGCCACGTGGCTTCTAGTTAGATAGTATATATAGAGGCAAGAGTGAAGCCCTCTTCACTCTTGTCAACTCCTTTCTTGCTTCTAGTCTAGTTTCAAGGGTCTCTAATTTTCTTGTATTTTGGCAATAGCCATTCCAGTTTCTTTCTTAATATACATATTTCTATTTTGTCCCATTTCTTTTTGAGAAAAGTCTCACTTACTCTTTAGCTTTCATCGAGTTCTTGTCCTTGACACGTAGCCAAATTTGGTATGCATTCCAACTCTTTACATAGTTCTCACATGATAACAAATATAAAACTCAGATTCCGAATTAAGGTCCCTAAACCCTAAAACCTGAAAAATGAAACTCATATTTTTGAGAAACAAAAACGTTTATAGATGTCTTTGAGACAATAGAAGGCTTGGCAAAATTTCAAACTGAAAAAAGTTGTGATACATTGAGAGATATGTAGGATCAAAAACCTCTAAGACACTCTTGTAACCCTAAATCCTAAACCCTAATCCTAAACCCTCTAAATCCTAAACCCTAGAAATATATAAAAAATAGTATACATATAATATTTTGAAACAAAAAAGGACATATACGTACATATGCTATTTAATATATTAGTATTATATCTAGGTGCCTCTATGTATTTATTATATATTTAATTTCATTTCACTTTTTTGTTTCCTCATATATTAATCAAAGACAATTTCTTGCGATTTTGAAAACCTCATAACTCCTAAATCCTAAAAACTTGCTCGAGACCCTAAGACCCTAGAACCCTAGAACCCTAAATCCTACAACCCTAAGACCCTAAGACCCTAGAATCCTTAACCCTAAGACCCTAGAATCCTAGAACCCTAAGATCCCAAGACCTTAAGACCCTAAGACCCTAAACCCTAAACCCTAAACTTTAGAATCCTAGAATCCTAAGACCCTAAGACCCTAAGACTCTAGAATCCTAAGATCCTAGAACCTTAAGACCTTAGAACCCTAATACCCACAAACTCTAAGACCCTCAAATTCTAAGACCCTAGAACTCTACAACCCTAAGACCTTAAAACCCTAATATCCTAAAACCCTAGAATCCTAATATCCTAAGACCCTAAGACCCTAGAACCCTAAGATCCTAGTACTCCAAGACCCTAGAACCCCAAGACCCTAGAACCTTAAGACCCTAAGACCCTCAAATCCTAAGACCCTAAGACCTACAACCCACAACCCATCTAGTCAGCATGAATAACAAATTTGGTGACACCATACACCTAGGATTTGTTTTGGCGTAGTGTCACGGACATACATATAATTACCTATATGAATAGATAAAAGTATGTAAAAGTAGGTTAATTGTGTAATATCTTCTAGAGAAGCTTCTTAGAAGCTTCATAGACGCTGCTTTGACTTTATAGGAGTCTATAGTTGACTTTTAGGTTAGAAACTTGGTCAACAAGTTAGCCATGTGCCACGCATGTTGGAAGCTTAAAGAACAAGCTAACTACGTGGTCCATCCATAGAAAACTTGCCTTGCAAGCAAAGGCATGTGGCCTAGAAAGTCAACATATATTGGAGGTCTTATAGAACATCGCCACGTGGCTTCTAGTTAGATAGTATATATAGAGGCAAGAGTGAAGCCCTCTTCACTCTTGTCAACTCCTTTCTTGCTTCTAGTCTAGTTTCAAGGGTCTCTAGTTTTCTTGTATTTTGGCAATAGCCATTCCAGTTTCTTTCTTAATATACATACTTCTATTTTGTCCCATTTCTTTTTGAGAAAAGTCTCACTTACTCTTTAGCTTTCATCGAGTTCTTGTCCTTGAAAGATTGACAAGAGTACACTTACAATATCAGAGCTTTGTCTTTTCTTGATTAAGAGTGGATTACCCCTTTTTCTTGATAAGACATAAGCGCATTAGAAGTTGCGGATTACCCTCTTTTAAACTGATATTGTTCTTAGTATTTTCTTTGTTATCAATTCCTCTCTTCTATTTGTTTTGAGCGTTGTTAGACATCTTCTCTTTTCTAAGTGCTACTATGGCAGAGCTTGTTTAAATGAAGAGTGCAATGGCACAGATGCAAGAACAATTGAGGGAGTTAATGCTTGCGATGCATCAACTCAATTTACCACCACAAGGAGCAACAAGAATGGTAGGAAGTGAAGATATAGAGATGATTGGGGCTGCTTCAACATCTGCACCAAACCATGTCCCTTCTCCCAGAATGGAACACCCTTCGAGTGTTAGAGAACCGAGAGTTGCCTTGCCCGAGAAGTTTGATGGTACCAGATTCAAGTTTCGAGGATTCATCAATCAGGTCCAACTAGTGATTGAACTTCAACCCCAGAGCTATCCAACTCCAGGGTCACAAGTAAGATTCATTGGTACACTTCTTTCAGGTTCAGCATTGTCATGGTTTTCATCTTTTCTTGAACGACGAGATCCAATATTGGATAATCTGGAGGCTTTTTTGGCGGAGTTTCGATCCATGTTTGGAGAACATGATGCAATTCGTGTTGCAACCAACAAGATCCGTATTTTGCGACAAGGCAATCGATCAGTAACATTATATGCTTCGCAATTTCGACAACTTACAACTGATATCAAGTGGGATGATGCCGCACTTGTGAGTCAATTTCTCTACGGATTACAATATGAGGTAAAGAAATTGATGCTTAATTTACCTGATCCTCAAACATTGAGTCAAGCAATTGACTTTGCTGTGAAGTGCGACAATCGACTTTTTGAATTTCGATCCGAGAGTCGCACAAGTGGGCCTCAACGTTACTACAATTCAATGGCAACACCGACGTCTCCTCAACACATACCTTCGGAAGTAGAGGATATGCAAATTGATGCGGTACGTTTCAAACCTCTTACTGAGCAAGAAAAGTCTCGTCGTCGACAAGAAGGATTGTGCTTATATTGTGGAGAACCTAAGCACACTGCTCAACATTGTCCAAAGAAGCGACGTAACTACAAAATGAGGAGTACGGCTGTCAAAGAAGACAGTATGTCGGAAAACGAGTACGTCCAGCTACAATAGGGACCGTGCGGCTGGAATCTTGTACAACTTCTAATAAAGGTCCTATCCTCTCCTCAAAACCATCTCCTTGTTTTATAATAGATGTGCATTTAGGACCTAATAATTACAAAGCCTCTGCCTTGGTAGATTCAGGAGCCTCATCTTGTTTTTTAGATGAAGAATTTGCTAGATGTCATAGAATATCATTAATACAAAAAACTAAACCTGTACACGTAGAAGTCATAGATGGTCGTCCGTTGTCTTCTGGAGATGTAATTCACGAAACACTTCCTGTAGATGTAGTAATAAATGGTCATAGTAGTTGCGTAATTTTTAATATAATTAGATCTCCCTCTAATCCAGTAATTTTAGGCTTATCATGGTTAGAAAAGTATAATCCTCGAATAGATTGGATTTCTCGTAAACTTGATTTTCCTCAGAGCATTAGTAACAGTTCTATTAACCAAGTAAAAAACCATGAGTCTAGTATAGTAAAACTCACACCTATAGGTGCAAAAGCATTTATACACGCAGCAAAAGAAGGATCAACTTTTGCTATTTATGCTGCACCTATTTCTGAAAGCGTAAAGACTTCAAGTGGCATTCCAAGTCAATATCAGGATTATCAAGACGTTTTTGAGAAAAAAAATGCAGATATTCTTCCTGAGCATCGCCCATACGATTGTTCAATCGATCTCAAGGAAGGAACTCAGCCACCACTTGGACCAATTTACAGTTTATCGCAAGATGAGTTGGCTGAACTCAAGACATATATTGACGAGAATTTAGCGAAGAATTTCATACGCCATTCAAAATCTCCAGCAAGAGCTCCAATTTTATTCGTAAAAAAAAAAGATGGATCTTTACGAATGTGTGTTGACTATCGAGGACTCAACAAGATCACAATCAAGAACAGGTATCCATTACCTTTGATATCAGGACTCCTTGACCAGTTAAATCAAGCTAAGATCTATACAAAAATAGATCTAAGAGGAGCATATAATCTAGTACGGATCAAAGAAGGAGATGAATGGAAGACTGCGTTTCGAACCAGGTACGGGCATTTTGAATATAATGTCATGCCTTTTGGACTCACGAATGCACCAGCTGCTTTTCAACATCTCATGAATGATGTATTTCGTGAATTCTTAGACAATTTTGTCGTCTGCTACCTAGACGATATCCTGATTTATTCTAAGAATGTTGAAGAACATGAAATACATGTTCGCCAAGTATTACAAAAACTCAGAGATGCAGGATTGTACGCCAAGATGGAAAAGTGTGTATTTCACACTACTCAAGTTGACTTTTTAGGATACATCATTTCAAATGATGGTCTTATGATGGATTCTAAGAAAGTCCAAACAATCATGGATTGGAAGATTCCAAAGACTGTGAGAGATGTCCAATGTTTCTTGGGATTTGCCAATTACTATCGGATCTTCATCAAAGACTTCTCACGAGTTGCAGCTCCACTTACACGCTTGACTAGTAAAGATAAATTCCAATGGAATCAAGAAGCGGAAGCAGCATTTGAAGCCTTGAAGACATCGTTTGTCTCTGCACCAGTCTTATATCATGTTGATTTTTCCAAGGCATTTTTTATGGAAACAGACGCATCGGATTTTGCCTTGGGTGCAGTTTTATCACAAATGGGAACAGATGACAAACTTCATCCGATAGCTTTTCATTCAAGAAAATTCTCAGCAGCCGAGATCAATTATGAGATCCACGATAAAGAACTTCTTGCAATCGTGGATTCCTTTCAAGAATGGCGTCATTATCTAGAAGGTGCTTCTAGTCGAGTCACTGTATATACAGATCACAAGAACCTCGAGTATTTCATGTCAGCACGCGTGTTGAATCGTTGTCAAGCTCGTTGGAGTATGTCTTTGTCAAGATTCGACTTCATTATCACTTATCGGCCAGGAAAATAACAAGGTTTGTCCGATGCCCTGTCTAGACGTTCTTATTTTGTACCAAAAGAAGGAGATGCAGCTTTTGAGCAACAAAGAACGGTCCTCTTGAAACCGGAGCAATTTCATCTCCAAGCAGTGAAATCAACATTGACTGTTGATTCAACTTTTCTCAAGCAAATCCAGTCCAGTATGTCCTCAGACCCTCTTGTTCATGATATCAAGAATAATTCTTCCAAATCTCATGATTCTTCTAAGTTCGAGTTCAAGAATAATCTATTATATTTTGAAGGACGCCTATATGTTCTAGAAGGAAAAGCACGTTTGCGTGTTCTTCAAGCACGTCATGACTTTCCAGCAGCAGGGCACTTTGGATATAATAAGACTCTGGAACTCATATCAAGAGATTTTTGGTGGCCACAAATGTGGAAGTCAGTCAAAGACTTTGTACAATCATGTGATATTTGTTCAAGATCAAAAATTCCTCGACATCGACCTTACGGACTTCTTCAGCCATTACCTATACCAGAACAACCATGGTCTTCTGTTTCTATGGATTTCATCACAGATCTTCCAAACTCAAGATCTTATGATTCTATATTTGTGATAGTAGATCGTTTCACCAAGATGGCACATTTTATGCCATGTACAAAATCTATCACAGGTGAAGAAACAGCTAAGCTTTTCATTGATAATATCTATCGCTATCATGGATTACCTAAAGATATCATATCGGATAGGGGAACTCAATTTGTGTCGAGATTCTGGAGGACTCTTTTCAAGATTTTAAAAGTGGACATAAAGCTATCTTCAGCTTTCCATCCTCAAACTGATGGACAAACAAAGCGCGTAAACCAAGTCTTGGAACAGTATTTAAGGTGTACCATCAACTACCAACAAGATGATTGGACAAACCTTCTGCCATTGGCAGAGTTTGCTTATAATAATACGGTACATTCCTCCACGCAACAAACACCTTTCTTTGCCAATTATGGCTATCATCCACGACTTGATACTTTTGATTTTTCAAAAGTTGATAATCCTACAGCAGAAGATATGGCAAATCGGTTGTCAGAGTTACATGCAATAATGAAGGCGCAGTTGAAGAAAGCTCAAGAACGACAAAAGATAAATGCAGATGTATATCGTAAAGAGCAACCACAACTCAACGTGGGTGATAAGGTATGGCTACTTCGTCGCAATATCAAGACCACTCGACCTTGTGACAAATTGGACTATCGTAGGCTTGGCCCCTTTTCTGTTTCTGAACAGATCAACCCAGTTGCATATCGGTTACATCTACCGGAGTCAATGAAGATCCATCCTGTATTCCACGTGTCTCTTCTTGAACCATATAAGACAGTGGATATACAAGGAAGAAGACAAATGCCACCGCCTCCTATAGAAGTAGATAATAATGAAGAATTTGAGGTGGAAGAGATATTAGACTCAAGGCGGCGCCGAAATAAGCTGGAATATCTTGTTCATTGGTGCGGATATGATATTAGTGAGCGCACATGGGAGCCATCCAGGAATCTAGCAAATGCATCAGCTAAAGTCAAAGTTTTTCATCAACGACATCCATCAAAACCAAGATGAAAACCTCTCTTATAAAAGAGACAAGATTGAGGCAAGATAACATTCAATTTCCTATCCTTGTTTGTAACTTCTTTGCATTTTGTGATGCTAATTAGATGGAGAGCCAACAACCAGCGGATTCAACTCAAGAACCTTCGTTTGCTGACTTACCGGATGAGACATTGCGATTGTCACAACCTTCAAGACGACGCAACCGAAATGAAGACCCTCAAGAACGACATGTTCTTCCTCGAATAGATGGTGAGATACAACGCGTTTGGTATCACGACCTTGGAAGAGATTCTCGATGTTTGGTGATATTATTGGAGATAGGAACGACTCCTGATGGTGTTTCAAATGTATTATTTGAAGGAAGTTATGAAGGCTTCAACAGTGATCAAATAACAGGGTGGTCTTCTCGCCCTGGAATGGGACACTATCGATGGCTAAGAGGATCCATCAACTATCTTCGAAGAGAACAAAGATCAGAGTATGTAGCAAATATAATTCGCCGCATATTAGATTTTCTCAATCTATAATCACCGCTCCTCGTGGAACTCGTCCCTAGAAGGGGGGGTAATGTCACGGACATACATATAATTACCTATATGAATAGATAAAAGTATGTAAAAGTAGGTTAATTGTGTAATATCTTCTAGAGAAGCTTCTTAGAAGCTTCATAGACGCTGCTTTGACTTTATAGGAGTCTATAGTTGACTTTTAGGTTAGAAACTTGGTCAACAAGTTAGCCATGTGCCACGCATGTTGGAAGCTTAAAGAACAAGCTAACTACGTGGTCCATCCATAGAAAACTTGCCTTGCAAGCAAAGGCATGTGGCCTAGAAAGTCAACATATATTGGAGGTCTTATAGAACATCGCCACGTGGCTTCTAGTTAGATAGTATATATAGAGGCAAGAGTGAAGCCCTCTTCACTCTTGTCAACTCCTTTCTTGCTTCTAGTCTAGTTTCAAGGGTCTCTAATTTTCTTGTATTTTGGCAATAGCCATTCCAGTTTCTTTCTTAATATACATATTTCTATTTTGTCCCATTTCTTTTTGAGAAAAGTCTCACTTACTCTTTAGCTTTCATCGAGTTCTTGTCCTTGACACGTAGCCAAATTTGGTATGCATTCCAACTCTTTACATAGTTCTCACATGATAACAAATATAAAACTCAGATTCCGAATTAAGGTCCCTAAACCCTAAAACCTGAAAAATGAAACTCATATTTTTGAGAAACAAAAACGTTTATAGATGTCTTTGAGACAATAGAAGGCTTGGCAAAATTTCAAACTGAAAAAAGTTGTGATACATTGAGAGATATGTAGGATCAAAAACCTCTAAGACACTCTTGTAACCCTAAATCCTAAACCCTAATCCTAAACCCTCTAAATCCTAAACCCTAGAAATATATAAAAAATAGTATACATATAATATTTTGAAACAAAAAAGGACATATACGTACATATGCTATTTAATATATTAGTATTATATCTAGGTGCCTCTATGTATTTATTATATATTTAATTTCATTTCACTTTTTTGTTTCCTCATATATTAATCAAAGACAATTTCTTGCGATTTTGAAAACCTCATAACTCCTAAATCCTAAAAACTTGCTCGAGACCCTAAGACCCTAGAACCCTAGAACCCTAAATCCTACAACCCTAAGACCCTAAGACCCTAGAATCCTTAACCCTAAGACCCTAGAATCCTAGAACCCTAAGATCCCAAGACCTTAAGACCCTAAGACCCTAAGACCCTAAACCCTAAACCCTAAACTTTAGAATCCTAGAATCCTAAGACCCTAAGACCCTAAGACTCTAGAATCCTAAGATCCTAGAACCTTAAGACCTTAGAACCCTAATACCCACAAACTCTAAGACCCTCAAATTCTAAGACCCTAGAACTCTACAACCCTAAGACCTTAAAACCCTAATATCCTAAAACCCTAGAATCCTAATATCCTAAGACCCTAAGACCCTAGAACCCTAAGATCCTAGTACTCCAAGACCCTAGAACCCCAAGACCCTAGAACCTTAAGACCCTAAGACCCTCAAATCCTAAGACCCTAAGACCTACAACCCACAACCCATCTAGTCAGCATGAATAACAAATTTGGTGACACCATACACCTAGGATTTGTTTTGGCGTAGTGTCACGGACATACATATAATTACCTATATGAATAGATAAAAGTATGTAAAAGTAGGTTAATTGTGTAATATCTTCTAGAGAAGCTTCTTAGAAGCTTCATAGACGCTGCTTTGACTTTATAGGAGTCTATAGTTGACTTTTAGGTTAGAAACTTGGTCAACAAGTTAGCCATGTGCCACGCATGTTGGAAGCTTAAAGAACAAGCTAACTACGTGGTCCATCCATAGAAAACTTGCCTTGCAAGCAAAGGCATGTGGCCTAGAAAGTCAACATATATTGGAGGTCTTATAGAACATCGCCACGTGGCTTCTAGTTAGATAGTATATATAGAGGCAAGAGTGAAGCCCTCTTCACTCTTGTCAACTCCTTTCTTGCTTCTAGTCTAGTTTCAAGGGTCTCTAGTTTTCTTGTATTTTGGCAATAGCCATTCCAGTTTCTTTCTTAATATACATACTTCTATTTTGTCCCATTTCTTTTTGAGAAAAGTCTCACTTACTCTTTAGCTTTCATCGAGTTCTTGTCCTTGAAAGATTGACAAGAGTACACTTACAATATCAGAGCTTTGTCTTTTCTTGATTAAGAGTGGATTACCCCTTTTTCTTGATAAGACATAAGCGCATTAGAAGTTGCGGATTACCCTCTTTTAAACTGATATTGTTCTTAGTATTTTCTTTGTTATCAATTCCTCTCTTCTATTTGTTTTGAGCGTTGTTAGACATCTTCTCTTTTCTAAGTGCTACTATGGCAGAGCTTGTTTAAATGAAGAGTGCAATGGCACAGATGCAAGAACAATTGAGGGAGTTAATGCTTGCGATGCATCAACTCAATTTACCACCACAAGGAGCAACAAGAATGGTAGGAAGTGAAGATATAGAGATGATTGGGGCTGCTTCAACATCTGCACCAAACCATGTCCCTTCTCCCAGAATGGAACACCCTTCGAGTGTTAGAGAACCGAGAGTTGCCTTGCCCGAGAAGTTTGATGGTACCAGATTCAAGTTTCGAGGATTCATCAATCAGGTCCAACTAGTGATTGAACTTCAACCCCAGAGCTATCCAACTCCAGGGTCACAAGTAAGATTCATTGGTACACTTCTTTCAGGTTCAGCATTGTCATGGTTTTCATCTTTTCTTGAACGACGAGATCCAATATTGGATAATCTGGAGGCTTTTTTGGCGGAGTTTCGATCCATGTTTGGAGAACATGATGCAATTCGTGTTGCAACCAACAAGATCCGTATTTTGCGACAAGGCAATCGATCAGTAACATTATATGCTTCGCAATTTCGACAACTTACAACTGATATCAAGTGGGATGATGCCGCACTTGTGAGTCAATTTCTCTACGGATTACAATATGAGGTAAAGAAATTGATGCTTAATTTACCTGATCCTCAAACATTGAGTCAAGCAATTGACTTTGCTGTGAAGTGCGACAATCGACTTTTTGAATTTCGATCCGAGAGTCGCACAAGTGGGCCTCAACGTTACTACAATTCAATGGCAACACCGACGTCTCCTCAACACATACCTTCGGAAGTAGAGGATATGCAAATTGATGCGGTACGTTTCAAACCTCTTACTGAGCAAGAAAAGTCTCGTCGTCGACAAGAAGGATTGTGCTTATATTGTGGAGAACCTAAGCACACTGCTCAACATTGTCCAAAGAAGCGACGTAACTACAAAATGAGGAGTACGGCTGTCAAAGAAGACAGTATGTCGGAAAACGAGTACGTCCAGCTACAATAGGGACCGTGCGGCTGGAATCTTGTACAACTTCTAATAAAGGTCCTATCCTCTCTTCAAAACCATCTCCTTGTTTTATAATAGATGTGCATTTAGGACCTAATAATTACAAAGCCTCTGCCTTGGTAGATTCAGGAGCCTCATCTTGTTTTTTAGATGAAGAATTTGCTAGATGTCATAGAATATCATTAATACAAAAAACTAAACCTGTACACGTAGAAGTCATAGATGGTCGTCCGTTGTCTTCTGGAGATGTAATTCACGAAACACTTCCTGTAGATGTAGTAATAAATGGTCATAGTAGTTGCGTAATTTTTAATATAATTAGATCTCCCTCTAATCCAGTAATTTTAGGCTTATCATGGTTAGAAAAGTATAATCCTCGAATAGATTGGATTTCTCGTAAACTTGATTTTCCTCAGAGCATTAGTAACAGTTCTATTAACCAAGTAAAAAACCATGAGTCTAGTATAGTAAAACTCACACCTATAGGTGCAAAAGCATTTATACACGCAGCAAAAGAAGGATCAACTTTTGCTATTTATGCTGCACCTATTTCTGAAAGCGTAAAGACTTCAAGTGGCATTCCAAGTCAATATCAGGATTATCAAGACGTTTTTGAGAAAAAAAATGCAGATATTCTTCCTGAGCATCGCCCATACGATTGTTCAATCGATCTCAAGGAAGGAACTCAGCCACCACTTGGACCAATTTACAGTTTATCGCAAGATGAGTTGGCTGAACTCAAGACATATATTGACGAGAATTTAGCGAAGAATTTCATACGCCATTCAAAATCTCCAGCAGGAGCTCCAATTTTATTCGTAAAGAAAAAAGATGGATCTTTACGAATGTGTGTTGACTATCGAGGACTCAACAAGATCACAATCAAGAACAGGTATCCATTACCTTTGATATCAGGACTCCTTGACCAGTTAAATCAAGCTAAGATCTATACAAAAATAGATCTAAGAGGAGCATATAATCTAGTACGGATCAAAGAAGGAGATGAATGGAAGACTGCGTTTCGAACCAGGTACGGGCATTTTGAATATAATGTCATGCCTTTTGGACTCACGAATGCACCAGCTGCTTTTCAACATCTCATGAATGATGTATTTCGTGAATTCTTAGACAATTTTGTCGTCTGCTACCTAGACGATATCCTGATTTATTCTAAGAATGTTGAAGAACATGAAATACATGTTCGTCAAGTATTACAAAAACTCAGAGATGCAGGATTGTACGCCAAGATGGAAAAGTGTGTATTTCACACTACTCAAGTTGACTTTTTAGGATACATCATTTCAAATGATGGTCTTATGATGGATTCTAAGAAAGTCCAAACAATCATGGATTGGAAGATTCCAAAGACTGTGAGAGATGTCCAATGTTTCTTGGGATTTGCCAATTACTATCGGATCTTCATCAAAGACTTCTCACGAGTTGCAGCTCCACTTACACGCTTGACTAGTAAAGATAAATTCCAATGGAATCAAGAAGCGAAAGCAGCATTTGAAGCCTTGAAGACATCGTTTGTCTCTGCACCAGTCTTATATCATGTTGATTTTTCCAAGGCATTTTTTATGGAAACAGACGCATCGGATTTTGCCTTGGGTGCAGTTTTATCACAAATGGGAACAGATGACAAACTTCATCCGATAGCTTTTCATTCAAGAAAATTCTCAGCAGCCGAGATCAATTATGAGATCCACGATAAAGAACTTCTTGCAATCGTGGATTCCTTTCAAGAATGGCGTCATTATCTAGAAGGTGCTTCTAGTCGAGTCACTGTATATACAGATCACAAGAACCTCGAGTATTTCATGTCAGCACGCGTGTTGAATCGTTGTCAAGCTCGTTGGAGTATGTCTTTGTCAAGATTCGACTTCATTATCACTTATCGGCCAGGAAAATAACAAGGTTTGTCCGATGCCCTGTCTAGACGTTCTTATTTTGTACCAAAAGAAGGAGATGCAGCTTTTGAGCAACAAAGAACGGTCCTCTTGAAACCGGAGCAATTTCATCTCCAAGCAGTGAAATCAACATTGACTGTTGATTCAACTTTTCTCAAGCAAATCCAGTCCAGTATGTCCTCAGACCCTCTTGTTCATGATATCAAGAATAATTCTTCCAAATCTCATGATTCTTCTAAGTTCGAGTTCAAGAATAATCTATTATATTTTGAAGGACGCCTATATGTTCTAGAAGGAAAAGCACGTTTGCGTGTTCTTCAAGCACGTCATGACTTTCCAGCAGCAGGGCACTTTGGATATAATAAGACTCTGGAACTCATATCAAGAGATTTTTGGTGGCCACAAATGTGGAAGTCAGTCAAAGACTTTGTACAATCATGTGATATTTGTTCAAGATCAAAAATTCCTCGACATCGACCTTACGGACTTCTTCAGCCATTACCTATACCAGAACAACCATGGTCTTCTGTTTCTATGGATTTCATCACAGATCTTCCAAACTCAAGATCTTATGATTCTATATTTGTGATAGTAGATCGTTTCACCAAGATGGCACATTTTATGCCATGTACAAAATCTATCACAGGTGAAGAAACAGCTAAGCTTTTCATTGATAATATCTATCGCTATCATGGATTACCTAAAGATATCATATCGGATAGGGGAACTCAATTTGTGTCGAGATTCTGGAGGACTCTTTTCAAGATTTTAAAAGTGGACATAAAGCTATCTTCAGCTTTCCATCCTCAAACTGATGGACAAACAAAGCGCGTAAACCAAGTCTTGGAACAGTATTTAAGGTGTACCATCAACTACCAACAAGATGATTGGACAAACCTTCTGCCATTGGCAGAGTTTGCTTATAATAATACGGTACATTCCTCCACGCAACAAACACCTTTCTTTGCCAATTATGGCTATCATCCACGACTTGATACTTTTGATTTTTCAAAAGTTGATAATCCTACAGCAGAAGATATGGCAAATCGGTTGTCAGAGTTACATGCAATAATGAAGGCGCAGTTGAAGAAAGCTCAAGAACGACAAAAGATAAATGCAGATGTATATCGTAAAGAGCAACCACAACTCAACGTGGGTGATAAGGTATGGCTACTTCGTCGCAATATCAAGACCACTCGACCTTGTGACAAATTGGACTATCGTAGGCTTGGCCCCTTTTCTGTTTCTGAACAGATCAACCCAGTTGCATATCGGTTACATCTACCGGAGTCAATGAAGATCCATCCTGTATTCCACGTGTCTCTTCTTGAACCATATAAGACAGTGGATATACAAGGAAGAAGACAAATGCCACCGCCTCCTATAGAAGTAGATAATAATGAAGAATTTGAGGTGGAAGAGATATTAGACTCAAGGCGGCGCCGAAATAAGCTGGAATATCTTGTTCATTGGTGCGGATATGATATTAGTGAGCGCACATGGGAGCCATCCAGGAATCTAGCAAATGCATCAGCTAAAGTCAAAGTTTTTCATCAACGACATCCATCAAAACCAAGATGAAAACCTCTCTTATAAAAGAGACAAGATTGAGGCAAGATAACATTCAATTTCCTATCTTTGTTTGTAACTTCTTTGCATTTTGTGATGCTAATTAGATGGAGAGCCAACAACCAGCGGATTCAACTCAAGAACCTTCGTTTGCTGACTTACCGGATGAGACATTGCGATTGTCACAACCTTCAAGACGACGCAACCGAAATGAAGACCCTCAAGAACGACATGTTCTTCCTCGAATAGATGGTGAGATACAACGCGTTTGGTATCACGACCTTGGAAGAGATTCTCGATGTTTGGTGATATTATTGGAGATAGGAACGACTCCTGATGGTGTTTCAAATGTATTATTTGAAGGAAGTTATGAAGGCTTCAACAGTGATCAAATAACAGGGTGGTCTTCTCGCCCTGGAATGGGACACTATCGATGGCTAAGAGGATCCATCAACTATCTTCGAAGAGAACAAAGATCAGAGTATGTAGCAAATACAATTCGCCGCATATTAGATTTTCTCAATCTATAATCACCGCTCCTCGTGGAACTCGTCCCTAGAAGGGGGGGTAATGTCACGGACATACATATAATTACCTATATGAATAGATAAAAGTATGTAAAAGTAGGTTAATTGTGTAATATCTTCTAGAGAAGCTTCTTAGAAGCTTCATAGACGCTGCTTTGACTTTATAGGAGTCTATAGTTGACTTTTAGGTTAGAAACTTGGTCAACAAGTTAGCCATGTGCCACGCATGTTGGAAGCTTAAAGAACAAGCTAACTACGTGGTCCATCCATAGAAAACTTGCCTTGCAAGCAAAGGCATGTGGCCTAGAAAGTCAACATATATTGGAGGTCTTATAGAACATCGCCACGTGGCTTCTAGTTAGATAGTATATATAGAGGCAAGAGTGAAGCCCTCTTCACTCTTGTCAACTCCTTTCTTGCTTCTAGTCTAGTTTCAAGGGTCTCTAATTTTCTTGTATTTTGGCAATAGCCATTCCAGTTTCTTTCTTAATATACATATTTCTATTTTGTCCCATTTCTTTTTGAGAAAAGTCTCACTTACTCTTTAGCTTTCATCGAGTTCTTGTCCTTGACACGTAGCCAAATTTGGTATGCATTCCAACTCTTTACATAGTTCTCACATGATAACAAATATAAAACTCAGATTCCGAATTAAGGTCCCTAAACCCTAAAACCTGAAAAATGAAACTCATATTTTTGAGAAACAAAAACGTTTATAGATGTCTTTGAGACAATAGAAGGCTTGGCAAAATTTCAAACTGAAAAAAGTTGTGATACATTGAGAGATATGTAGGATCAAAAACCTCTAAGACACTCTTGTAACCCTAAATCCTAAACCCTAATCCTAAACCCTCTAAATCCTAAACCCTAGAAATATATAAAAAATAGTATACATATAATATTTTGAAACAAAAAAGGACATATACGTACATATGCTATTTAATATATTAGTATTATATCTAGGTGCCTCTATGTATTTATTATATATTTAATTTCATTTCACTTTTTTGTTTCCTCATATATTAATCAAAGACAATTTCTTGCGATTTTGAAAACCTCATAACTCCTAAATCCTAAAAACTTGCTCGAGACCCTAAGACCCTAGAACCCTAGAACCCTAGAACCCTAAATCCTACAACCCTAAGACCCTAAGACCCTAGAATCCTTAACCCTAAGACCCTAGAATCCTAGAACCCTAAGATCCCAAGACCTTAAGATCCTAAGACCCTAAGACCCTAAACCCTAAACCCTAAACTTTAGAATCCTAGAATCCTAAGACCCTAAGACCCTAAGATCCTAGAATCCTAAGATCCTAGAACCCTAAGACCCTAGAACCCTAATACCCACAAACTTTAAGACCCACAAATTTTAAGACCCTAGAACTCTACAACCCTAAGACCTTAAAACCCTAATATTCTAAAACCCTAGAATCCTAATATCATAAGACCCTAAGACCCTAGAACCCTAAGATCCTAGTACTCCAAGACCCTAGAACCCTAAGATCTTAGAACCTTAAGACCCTAAGACCTTCAAATCCTAAGACCCTAAGACCTACAACCCACAACTCATCTAGTCAGCATGGATAACAAATTTGGTGACACTATACACCCAGGATTTGTTTTGGTGTAGCCAAATTTGGTATGCATTCCAACTCTTTACATAGTTCTCACATGATAACAAATATAAAACTCAGATTCCGAATTAAGGTCCCTAAACCCTAAAACCTGAAAAATGAAACTCATATTTTTGAGAAACAAAAATGTTTATAGATGTCTTTGAGACAATAGAAGGCTTGGCAAAATTTCAAACTGAAAAAAGTTGTGATACATTGAGAGATATGTAGGATCAAAAACCTCTAAGACACTCTTGTAACCCTAAATCCTAAACCCTAATCCTAAACCCTCTAAATCCTAAACCCTAGAAATATATAAAAAATAGTATACATATAATATTTTGAAACAAAAAAGGACATATACGTACATATGCTATTTAATATATTAGTATTATATCTAGGTGCCTCTATGTATTTATTATATATTTAATTTAATTTCATTTTTTTGTTTCCTCATATATTAATCAAAGACAATTTCTTGCGATTTTGAAAACCTCATAACTCCTAAATCCTAAAAACTTACTCGAGACCCTAAGACCCTAAAACCCTAGAATCCTAAATCCTACAACCCTAAGACCTTAAGACCCTAGAATCCTTAACCGTGAGATCCTAAGACCCTAGGCCAGGTATCGAGGGGGCATAGTATTGATAAGCCGGAATATCTAAGTGACAGGGTATCTTAGGGGATAAGCTTGAAGGGGCAATGTATGGATGGGGGTAGTGTATGGAGTGCTAAAGTATCATTAGGATAGTATAAAGTATCATCAGCATAGTATATTGTAGGGATGGAGTACCAGAGGCCAGACTATCGAGGAGGTAGGACATTCTACAAGCAGGATATTGATGGTGCAGGATATTGTTGGAATAGAGTATTTACGATGCAGATTGTCGAGGGAGTAGGCTATTCAGGACGAAGGGATCGAGCGGGCTAAATATCGACGGGGTAGAGTAGTATAGTGGGTGGAGCATCAAGGGAGTAGGATATCGAAGAGGGAGGGACTGTATTTTGAATCCGGAGAGGGATAACGGGGGGTTCACTTTCATGACAACAAGATCAGAACTCACATGCACCCATTTCTTGAAGGATCCCAAGTTTGCTTAGGCTGACTTTACGATTCGCTAGATGCACGACTTCTCCGACCAGACTACAAAGGTTGCAAAGGGCTACCATGAAGCATGTCGTATCGACGTCTACCTTGTCGGTTGGACTCACGGTGGTGGTAGATGCGGACTTCGATCCAGGATGAGGCCAGACGGGAACATCAGTAGGATCCATCTTGGCGGCGTCGACCTTGAACTCCAAAGATGAAGCATAACTTATTGCACATTACAAATCATCGATAGTTCTATAACATGTGGTGCTTTCATGTGGTTGTAGTCAAGCTTATACCGTGAAGAGGTGCACCTGGTTGCGCACCCTGCAAATAGATGTAGCTGCTAATCTTATAGAGTTGTACGAGAGCACAAACATCGAGGTTATCTTAGTCGTCCTAATACAGAAGTTACTCCGAAAGGTTCCAAGTCATGCAAATGTAAACTAGCGTACTTTTTGTTGTAACTATGATCTTGTTTTTAGTGATTCATGAAGTCTAGTAAAACAGATGCAATTTTGTAAAATCTTTGGCGATATGTAAAAGTCACCTATCCATCCCACTCTGCCAAATGACAGATCATTCGAACATCTTTGGATGAGAGTGTAAAGGAAGCACGCGCCCTCCTACATGATTTGCTGATGATTCTCATGGTACAATACGACGACTACTGCAAGCTTGCCGAATTCAAACAGCCCAACATTCACAGCAGGTTGGATGTGGCGTTCTCAGGGTGCTCCCAACTATAAGCATTGCCCCGCCTGATTTTTGTGCTACTTCGGAACCGGTTGTTGAGAAGTCACGAAGAAGGAGTCCATCCTGATCACATATTATACCTCCAATACTTGTTCAGGTACGTGATGTTTTTGTGGATCCTATACTCTGCTAGGGCCGAAGTGGACATGAGAGTCACATCCGGTTTATGGTGGAAGGACGGTGTGTGTGCACGAAAAGCGTGAGATTCTAGTCCCACGTCAGTTTCGTGAAAATCCCACTTAGCCATTTGAGGTATGTGGCTATCAACTCTATGCATGAATCTCACATCTTTTAAAACTTAGATCCTTAATTAAGGTCTGTAGATCCTAATTAAACCCTAAACCCTAAACCTAGACCCTAGTTCCGATTTTTAAATCCAAAAATCTAAAAAAAACACATATTTTTGGAAAATAAAAATATTTATAGAAGGCTTTAAGACAATGTAAGCCTTGGAAAAAATTCAAAACGAAAAAAAAAAGTGATATATTGAGAGAAATTTAGGATCAAAAACCTCTAGGACACTCTTGTAACCTTAATCCCTAAAACCCCTAAACCCTAAACCCTAAGACCTTGAACAGGGCCTTCACAGTACCACCCAAGGAAACCGTCGATGGCCTAGAATTGTCTTGGCCTCCTTTCAAAATTACAAGTAGGATAGGCTCGATGCATGAAGCGCACAGGGAGAAGCAGCCTTTTGAGGAGGTTGACCATCATAACAAGGTGATTATTTGCAATTTTGAACAAACTGTACGTGAATGTAAACCCGGTGAGTCTCCTCTTACGATTGGGTCAGGCTCAACACAAAGATGAATCCAAAAGAAATGGTAAGATGAGGAGATTGAGCTTTAGAAGCGGCAAGTCCAAGAGCATGGAAAAGGACATTGGAAGAAGATTTTGAACAACAATGCAAATCCATTATGTAGACGCACTGAAGTTGATTTGAAAGACAAGTGGAGGAACTTGGAGAAGTACAATAGGGTGTGAGTTCTTTGAAGTTACCACACTACTTGTATAAGTGTAGATTTACTTAATTAACCAAAATTTCTAAAATTTGAGGACAAAGCAAAACTTTTATGGATAAAAAGTTCATCAGTGCCTGTCAGGTTTAAAGTCTAGGGATTTTGGGAGAAAAATAAATAAATAAATAACAATATACTAGACAAGTAAAAAAGAAAAAAGAGAAAAGATATATATATATATATGTACATACATGCTGGAGAAGTGTAATTTATTATAGCTTTATTTTTTTAATAAATTATGAAAGGGAAAAAGAAATGGACACCATGGCAAAGAATCGGGATAGGGACTTGCAGTGGAACTGAGACAGGGGCCAAGACGTAGGAACAAGGATTTGATAGTGGTGGAGGAAGGTGGCACCTATTGATCGCTCCACCGGCTATTCATTGTGGGACCTTTCTCTCCGTCTTTCTTTGTCTTTCTCCCTCTCTATGTATATGTGTGCATGCGTCTCTCTCTCTCTCTCTCTCTCTCTCCCTTCTTTTCATTCAACACTCTCTTTCTTACCTTTTCATCTTCTATTTGTATTCCACGGTTTTGTGCTTCTCTGTCCGATTGTATCCTCACACACTCGCACACACACATTATCTTCTATTTGGCATTGCTCCCCTTGCCTTCTTTTTCTTTGATCCTCTCTTTTCCTTCGATCCTTCCACCTCTGCTGGATCATTCCCTCCTCTTTTGCCTTGCCCCCCTGGGTCAAGGGTTTATCTTTGCGGTGGTCATGTCCTCCTCGCCTCGTTTGACCTGCGGATCGGTTGCTTTGTCCCTCGCCGCTCCTCGCTTCCGACCCCTTCCACCTCTCCCTTGCCCATTTTTCCACCATGGATGTCGTTTTTGCCAAATCAGAGTCCCTCCTTCCCTGATCGTTCTTGGTATCCAAAGTGAGGTTTTTATTTTATTTTATTTTATTTTTTTCCATTGTGAACCTTCGACTCCACTAGGTGATGTGAATGTGCAGGTGTCATAGCGCATTATATGATTGTGGATTGTTATTAAATGCCCAAGTATTCTTTAATCCGGTGAGGGTTTCTTTTACAATTATTTTGGTTATTTTAAAAATTAAAAATTAAAAAATTTGTATGCATATATTTATGGTAAATATTTAAATAAATTATTAGTTATAAAAGTATTTACTGAAACAGGAACCCAGGAGAGAGTGTATTGAATGCAAAGACGAATCTCAATGACCAGGGTTGAAGCAGGGAGGTCAATCCGGGTATCTGTGAAGGCGGGTATGATGGGAGAAGGGGAGGCTTGAAGCTAGGAGGTTAATTTGGATAAATTTGAAGGCGGGTATGATGGGAGAGTAGAGGCGAGGATGACAGGGTATGAAGTATAGGGAGATGCTTCTCCTTATCGGTTGTTGTCGTCATCGTCGTCGCTGCATGTGTGTGTGTATGAGAACTCGTGATGATCACCTTATCGACGACTGCATGCAGGGCTATTCTTTGTGAGATCTCTCTCTGTCTTTCTGTCTCTCCCTGTATCTCTCTGTGTGTGTATGTGCGTGCAATTCTTTGTCTCTCTCTCCCTCCCCGCTTCTCATTCGACGCCCTCTCTTGTACCTTCTCACCTTCTCTTCATATTCCGCCGTTTTGTGCTTCTTCGTCCTGCTGTATCCTCGCTTTCCTTCTTGTACTTGCATGCTCTTCATTTCCTTGTGCGGTGCGGCCACCCACCTTCACTCCTCTTTGCAACTCTGACGAATCATATCTAATCCTCTTGTTTCCCATTGACAAAGATCCACTTTTGCACCTTGCGGTACTGCTGTCTAAACCCTTCTTCCTACACCCTGGTTGGAAATGTGTGCATTAGTGTTTTGGGATTGTAGCTAATTGGACCGAGAAGCAGCGGGAAGTAATTGGCATTTGAGTCATAATTGGCGTTTGAGTTGTGGTGGTGGTGGAGGTAAGAGGCATGAGTGTGTGGCATGGAGAGGCAAACCCCGATGATCAGGGTAGGGGGTCAATCAGGGTATTTTGGAAGGTGGGTATGATGGGGGAGGGGAGATGGGGATGGCAGGGTATGAAGTGTGGGAGGGGGAGATACTCGTCCTTCCCAGTCATTGTCGTCATCGCCATCGCTGCGTGTGTGTGTGTGTGAGAGAGAACTTTTGATGATCGCCCCACTAACGATTGCATGCAGGGCTATTCTTTGTGAGATCTCTCTTCTTCCAACTGTATCCTCACGTACACACATTGTCTTCTGTTTGGCACTGCTTGCCCTCCTTACCCTCCTTTTCTTTGAACCTCCTACCTCTGTTGGATTATTCCTTCCTCCTTCGTCCTGCCCCTCTGAGTTGAGGATTTATCTCTACGGTGGTCTTGTTCTCGTTCTTCCTGTTGATCGCCCCCTGGTCGTCCCTCTCCGCTCCCTGCTTCCGACCCCTTCCACCTCTCTCTCTCTCGCCTATTTTTCCACCGTGGATGCCGATTTTGCCAGATCGGATTCTTCCCTCCCCTGATCGTTCTCCTTCTCCTGATTGACTCAATTTACTCTAGTCTCATCTTCTCTATATTGCTCGGCCTCTGGTCGTGCCACCTCCGTGTTCATTACTGCACCCTCTCTATTTGGGTCAAAGCTTTGTTCTAGCTGTTGGCCGAGTGCGTGTAATGTTGTGTTGAGTGTTTGGGAATGAGTAGAAGTAAGGAAATAGTGTGTAGATTATTGTTGAAGGAGGGGACTGGGATTGTGTAACTTTGTTCTATTATGATTTACATGATACGCAATTTATAGGAGAAAGCGAGTTCATCTACTACTTTTCATGAAAGCGTGAAAGCCCTTGTAATCTGAGGTTTACGAGGCGCGAGTAATGTGGAATTGAATGGTTAGGGGCAAGGAAAAGCGAGAAAGCATCTATGATCCGAGGTTCATAGTTTGCTAGTATTGTTGTGTACTTGTTGGGAAAATTCATATGAACCTGAGAATCTTCGTAATTTGAAGTTGGCTGAGTGCATGTAATGTTGTGTTGAGTGTTTGGGAATGAGTAGAAGTAAGGAAATAGTGTGCGGATTGATGTTGAACGAGGGGACTGGGGTTGTGTAACTTTGTTCTATTATGATTTACATGATACGCGATTTATAGGGGAAAGCGAGTTCATCTACTACTTTTCATGGAAGCGTGAAAGCCCTCGTAATCTGAGGTTTATGAGGCGCGACTGATATGGGAATGAATAGTTACGGGCAAGGAAAAGCAAGAAAGCATCTATGATCCGAGGTTCAGAGTTTGCCAGTACTGTTGTGTACTTATTGGGGAAATTCATGAAAACTTGAAAATCTTCACAATTTTAAATTAGCGGGGTGGGTGTAACACTGTGAAGAGCATTCAGGGATGGATAAAAATAAAAAAATAAAAAAAATGTCCGTGGTCCAGAATTCATGATTTGTGAAAATTTGTGGAATATAAAATGTTTTAATGCATAATTGGTTGCACCGTATAAAATATTGATTCGATGGGCTCCGCTATAACTATGTACTCACTTATTCATTTTTCATAGATCTGTTTTATTTTATTCGAATTTATTTAATTTTACATGCATTTATTTCATTTTCCACAGGTTCATTTCATTGTGGACGATGGGAAAAAGGCGAAAATATGAGAACAATTTTGGCAGGAAAATGGAAAAAAAACAAAAAAGTCCCAACGATGGTTATGGAAACAATACGAGCATGGTATGGTGTGAATTTTGTGAATGTGAGGTCCCGAACAAGAAACCTTGTTTGGATCAACATTTTCAACCTGGTTCAAAACATGAGAGGAAAGAAAAATTGGCTTTATTCAAGAGTTTATTTGAAAAAGAAGGATTGGATTACTTTCCAGGCGGTACTACATATTATTGCCAAAAATGTAAGATGCAGCTGCCTAATGTTGTAGGTGAGTTGTTATACCATATTAAAAAATTTGCTTATAATCATGGCGATGACAAGAAATTGAAAACAATAGAATTTTCATTAAACGAAGGTGAAATATTTATCCAACGGAGTATGCGATTGGTTGATTGTGAAACTACAAATAAAGGTTTAACAGAACAATTGCTTCAACTCCCGCGTGTTGAAAGTCCAACAATATTAACTAGAAGTGGTTTTTTTAAAGATAAATTAATTGACTTGAGGAATGGAATTTTCACTCCTAAAGAACTTCGAGTAATCACAAAAATAGTATCATATCTTGAGAAGGGTGGGAGAAACTTATGCCGATCGCCAGCAAAAGAAAGTTCAAGTATTTCTATGTTTGGGATGCGTTCTGCTTATGGAGACACTGGTTGGTGAGTTTTGTATACGTATATATATATATAAATTTGATATAATAATTAAAATTTTTAAATTCTTAAATGTAGTAATATTATGTTTCAATGTTATTTGATTTGATTTTATGGTTGGGTGTTATATAGGTATATTCAAAACAGGCCAGAATATTATCATTTATCTGAAGAACTTGCGAAATATACTTGTCATATTTTAAGGAGGTCGTATGAAAGTTTATTTCAACACTTGGATAATATTGTGATTGCTGAAGGCTTTTCAAATAGTGGTGCTTGTATTGGTAATGGACCATTTACATCATTTGCTATCACGAGGGACTTCAATTGTAGGCCTCATCGTGATGAAGATGATTATGATTTTGGATTCATAATATGGCTACGCGAAGGTAATATAATACAACTTAGTTTTTTATTGGAATTTCCAGTATTTGTATGTAAATGTAATGCAATGTTTTTTGGTTTTTTTTTAAACAAAATAATTGGAGTGTTGATGTTTTAGATAACATGTTTTTTAACTTTAAACTTTTATACTAACAATGGATTATTTATTGAATTAGATCCATCGGAACAAAATGAACCGGCCATATTTGCTTTCCCAGAAGCATCGATTATGTTTGTACCCAAACATGGGGATGTTTGTGTTTTCAGGCCAAGTGAACTTTTACATTGTACACGGCGCCTTCAAGGAAAGGGCTTACTGGGTCTTGCATTTTTTCAAAAATGCTCACTTTACAGACAACTCGGGCGATTAATTCACCCCGACGGGCCCGGTATAATAGACTACAAAGATAAGAATGGGAATGTTCGTGTTGTTGAAACCCGAGAAGGATTCCTTGAAAAGAAACGTTTTTACGAACGACACTTGTTGGAAAATCAGTTCTCCATCAAAGAATTCATGGTAAATTTACAATGTTATATTACTTTGTTACTTGTTTATAGCTTTTGGTTTTGGTGTTTGATATTTATTTATTTTTATTGTTTTTATAACTTTTAATGCTTGTTCAACTAAGTAATAAGTACAACTAGCTTTGCATTGTGGATAACAAGCAAATGTTTGTTTGATAAGGGCAAAAAAGAAGACAAACAAGTATCTCCTGCCACTGATCGGGAGTAGTCTTGTAGCAGTGGAGATGGATATATTGATGGATATATCAACATTTGTGGTGGATTTTGATGATATTATTTTTGGAATTACTTTTAATATTGTGCTTAAGTAACTGTAAGTATTCACAGGTTGGAATGTGGTTTTATTCCACTGTTTATATTTTTTACATTATAATATAGCCTCATGTATTATTGTTATTATTTTTTACATTATAATACTTGGTTTGAAGGAATAATGGTACGTTATTTGACATGTTCAAAGTACATTTATTTCATTGAATGTAGTCATACACATTAATTTCCTTCCCTAACGTGTAATTTATATTGATGGTGAACTATGCCTGAGCAAAGCGAAGCCAGAGGAAACTTTGGTGGAGGCTCGTAGCAATACTGACGTGCAAATCATTCGTCAGACTTCGGTGTAGGGGCGACCAATTAATCGAACCATCTAGTAGTAGCTGGTTCCCTCCGAAGTTTCTCTCGGGATAGCTGGAGCTCGTGTGAGAATTTTATCAAGTAAAGCGAATGATTGGAGGCATCGGGGGTGTAATGCCCTCGACCTATTCTCAAACTTTACATAGATAAGCCGTCAGGGCAAGGAACTGGGACTGGGACTCGCAGTGGAACCGAGACTCGCACCAAGACTGAGACTCGCGCCCTCACAATGGGAGTGTGGATTGGATGCGACACCAGTTAGCGGACCTCGGAGTGGGTCCCAGTTTTGACACAAGTCCCAGTTCTACGAGCTACTCTTGGCATGAATTCCACTCCCAGCGCGAGTCTCAGTCCTACGAGTCCCAGTCTCGGTAAGAGTCCCGGTCTTGCGAGTCCCAGTCTCGGTGCGAGTTTCGGTCCTGCGAGTCTCAATCCCGGCGCGAGTCTTCCTAGTCCTGTAACTCTCAGTCCCGGCGTGAGTCCCAGTTCGGCACAAGTTTCTAAATTCTGAATTGAAATTTCTTGAATTCCTTCGAACTTCTTGAATTCTTTGTCTCCATAGACCAAGTTTTTATTTACTCTTTTTTTTTTTTTTTTTTTTTTTGTTTTTTGATGTTAGACAAATTCTATTTTTAAATAATTATAACACTGACGTGAAAAAGTATTGGAGTGAAATGCACTTAGTTGCATGTGTAGTGAAGATCCCCGAATGCGAAAGTATTGTGATCCCCGGATACCAAACATTACACATCCGATGTTGACTACGTTTTCCTTCCTAATCATCCATCATACCCTCTAAACTATCCACTCATCTCTAAACTATCCACTCATCAATTTACTGGCTTTTCTTAACCCTACATACAATGTATTGTAAGACACAAAAATAAATAAATAAATAAATAAAATCCTACCCATTCTACCTGACCCCGCTCCCAACTGTGCAGCGTCCTCGCCAACAATGAACTGGTAAAACCTTTTCTAGTGATTTTCCGAACAAATTTTCTACCACTCTGGGCTCGCCGGATTGGTCAACTCCAACATTCACTGGAGGTGGTTCCCCACAGGTTCTGGCTCTAATGATGAGTCCTCGTCCTCCTCCGATACTTCCATCGGCTCTCTCCGCGATTAGACTGATAAGTCTTCATCGTACCCTAAACCCAATTCACGAACTTGGGCCTCCAATTGCAAAATCCTGACAACCTGGTTGCTCCCAATTGGTGCTGCTGTTGCCTCACCTTCTCCTCCAATTCACCGATTGTTGAAACTGGTGGGGCAGACATCCGTGACCGACCAATACTGGCTGGGTCACTCTCCAATTTTGTGACTACAGCAGCTTTCCAGGTTCCTATTTCTGCCCGTAACTCTTCCGTTTCAATCCAATATACTGGTCAACCAATATCCCCCCTTTTTCCTATTCCAGTATGGCTGCCTTTTCTCGTTCCACCTCCAACAGGCGCTTCGCCTCTTCCCGTCCCAGAAGCCATGCCCTGCGATTTTGGAGCAGTTCTTGCCTTTGGCTTTCCAATACAGTTCGAGTGTTTTCTTTTTTGTGTTGTCCCAGGTGTAGTGGGAATCTGCTTGGTAGCATCATTTTCACGGAGCTCAAGTCTTGTCTTTTTTGTGTTGTCCCAGGTTTAGTGGGAATCTGCTTGGTAGCATCATTTTCACGGAACTTGGGACTCGTTCGACCAAGTTTACAGATTTTCCTGTCCCACTTTGATAAGCACTGATGGAACCATAGCCGCGGCTAAACCTGGTTACTCCTTAGTTACCACTATCAAATGTGGCCAGAAGAGAAACTCCATCTTTGCACTGCAACCAACAACTTCATCGACAGTTTCTATTCCCATGGAGGACGCATTGAACAAAGGGCACATAGGAGTTCCATGGTGGCAATAATGCCCTTTCAGCATCAGATTCATTCTTTCCTACACCCTAAACCCTAAACCCTAAACCCTCCTCCTCCCCCCCCCTTCTTCCTCCACGTCCAGGCGACGACAAACAAGCAACTAACACTCAGTGCATGTGCTCAGACCGACCCTCTCACTCCCCTCCACACAACGACAGACAAGCAACAAACATTCAGTGCCCGGTGCCCAATCTCACCCTGTACACCGGAAGGAAAGGGAAGAAAATTCGAATGATGCATGGTGGGAGAGGGAGGGAGTGAGACACCGGGGCAAGGAACTGAGACAGGGACTCGCAGTGGAACCGAGACTCGCACCCTCACAATGGGAGTGTGGATTGGATGCGACACCAGTTAGCGGACCTCGGAGTGGGTCCCAGTTTCGACACAAGTCCCAGTTCCACGAGTCCCAGGCTTGGCATGAATTCCACTCCCAGCGCGAGTCTCAGTCCTACGAGTCCCAGTCTCGGTAAGAGTCCCAGTCCCGGTAAGAGTCCCAGTCCTGCGAGTCCCAGTCTCGGCGCGAGTTTCGGTCCTGCGAGCCTCTATCCCGGCGCGAGTCTCCCTAGTCCCGTGACTCTCAGTCCCGGCGTGAGTCCCAGTTCGGCACAAGTTTCTAAATTCTGAATTGAAATTTCTTGAATTCCTTCGAACTTCTTGAATTCTTTGTCTCCATAGACCAAATTTGTATTTACTCTTTGGTTTTTTTGTTTTTTGATGCTAGACAAATTCTATTTTAAATAATTATAACACTGACGTGAAAAAGTATTGGAGTGAAATGCACTTAGTTGCATGTGTAGTGAAGATCCCCGAATGCGAAAGTATTGTGTTCAGACTCACAACCGTAACCAAGTAACGTATTGAGGGCGAGGCGAAGTTGTGATGTGAGGCGAGGCGAGGCGAGGTGAGCCAGACTCCAAGCTCGTAAACCTGGTCGCATTGGAGGTGAACCTGTGCTGGATCAAAATTCGGCTGCTCTGTGTTGATCTGTTTTTCTTTCGAAGTGAAGTTGAGGCATTCTTGGGGCGATTTGAATCGATTTTTTATTTTATTTTATTGTTTTTTGTTTTGTTTTGGTTTGTTTTGTTTGTTTTCTAAAGTGAGTAACTGTGCTCCTTCGTTGTGTTTGAGGTTGAAGTAGGAGCTTGAAGGAGAGGGACGTTACATCGCTTCGCATGTTCCTTGTTAGGTCAACTCTTGTCTACTCCACCACCTGCATAACATGTAAAACGTTGTCCAAAACTCTACATGCTTCCATGTTTGTGTGGTGCATGGTTCCCAATTTAATTGTTTCATGGATTGTTGAAACCTGGTGTAGGATTGAATTTGTTTTGGGATGGAATTAGAAGATTTGACAACTTTTTGGCTCAATGAACATGGGGTTTGTTTTAAGCCTCCTCATGGTTCTTGTTTTTCATTCACTGCTGCAGTCCCTAAACCTGGTACATTGCATAAAGGAATCGGCCAACGTAATGACAGGGACGGAGCGGTGGGACGGAGCGTGCTGGTCCACAGGCCGTTGAGGTATTCAATTTCTTACAATTTGTTTTGCTCTAAACCTTGGTCGCAGCGGCATGTTTGGGAGATGCTCTGCACATTACATCGAGGTCTTGTAGGTATTAATGTAATAAGTTTTTGTACTCACGTTGAACTCGTTTGTGCAGGTTGCGGGGTTGAAGTTCGAGCAAGTTCGAGCATCGGAGTGGTAAGGGCTGCAATCATGGTCCTCCTTGCGAGTGGCAGGTTTACAAGTGCGTCTCGAGCTCGTACCATTGTGATTTCACTCTTGGGATGTGATTACTAGTGTCGCAATTACCTTTCTGCATTTCTTATTTTCATCATTCAAATGTGATTAGGGCTTGTCTCCTAAACCTCCATGGTTGGCGCGGGTTCTTTCTCCAGCACTCTTGGTGGCAGCCATGGTGTTGGTCGTGTATATTGCAAAGGTCGACAAGGCGACTACTACGTCATGGTGAGTCACCTATTGAATTGTTGTAGTCTAAGCAGACCTTTAGTTTTCATGTAGTTGTCTTCTTTTCAAACTTGACTCATGATTTATTTATTTATTTATGTATTTATTTATTTATTTTAATCCGATTTTGACTTCGTTCACATGCTGTAGGTCATGGATATGCTCGGACCAAGTCTCCGGGATGTCTAGAACTCTTCGGGGTCAAGCGCAAGTATTTAGGGCAGCTCGTTCTGATTGAGCAGGTATGCACATGGAGACGTGAAGCCCGAGAACTTTCTCCTAGGACAACCCAATACACCTGAAGAGAAGAAGCTTTTTCATGTACATCTCGGGCTTGGTGAGTTTTCAGTATCGTTGTGCTGCAATTCGTTCTCTGTTCACACATTAGCAACCTCCTTTGCTCCAATTTGGCGTTACATTTTTTTTTTTTTTTTTTTTTTGTTTTTTTTTTAACATCTGTTAACTGTTACATGAAGAGCATCTGGACTGAGAATTGGATGAGTTTATTACCGCTACGTCCATGCACAAGTCAATTTCACACCAAGATTAACGTCTTTCTCCCATATATGCAGCTACTCGATGGAGGGATGTTACAATCGGTCAGCATGTAGAATATGACCAAAGGCCTGATGTGTTCCGGTGAGGCTCTTCCCCCTCCCCCCCTTGTCCTGATCTGTAGTTGCCATTCCTGTTTTGGCGGTTGGGAGCGACTGTTTTGCTTTTGAGCTATATTTTGATTCTGTGTAATTTTCGTACATGCAGTGGAACTGTTCGCTATGCGAGTGTGCATGCACATATGGGAAGGACTGGGAGTAGGAAGGACGACTTGGGATCACTGGCTTATACTTTGGTATTCCTTATGCAGGGTAGTCTTCCTTGGCAAGGTTATCAGGTATTGATCAACTTTGTAGCTAGTAGCTAATGAAGAAGTGATCAATGCGATATATATATATATATATATATATATTTATTTATTTATTTTTCCTTCCTTCCTTCCTTCTTTCCTTCTCACTATTTTTCATTTGGACGTGCTCTATATATTTGGTTTTGTAGGGCGACAACAAAGGTTTTCTGGTGTGGAAGAAGAAAATAGCAACTTCTCCCGAAATGCTGTGCTGTTTCTGCCCGGTTCCGTTTTTAAACAGACGTTTTGGAGATGGTCGCAAATATGAAGTTCGATGAAGAGCCAAACCACGGCAAGCTCGTTCTACTCTTCGATTCCATCTTGGGTCCTAATCCTACTGTGAGACCCATAAACACAGACAGTGTTGAAAAGGTGCATTTTATGACCTTCTTTTGCTTCGTTTTTCCTGTCCCTACACTGAGGATTCTTTTTTTGAACCTACTCTTCATTTGATCATCATATTAATAAAGCCTTTTGTTTCTAGTGTTCCATACATGTTGGTCAGAAGAGAGGGCGAATCAGATGTTGAAGAAGATGAGGATGACCAACCTAAGAAAAAGATCCAGTTAGGAATGCCCGCAACTCAATGGATTACAACGTTTACAACGCTCGGTGGCCAAATGAAGCAGAGGTAAGGCGGTGCGAGCTTTCGTCATTGATGTGGTGTGATGTCGCTCAGTTAGGCATGAGCCCGGTCATGTGTGTATCGTCGATTTTGACTTTGTCCTCCTGGATGTCGATCAGCTATTCCGATTTCTACGACATGCGTTTACTTTCAGCAAGCAGCCTGGATTCGGACAAACCCATTTATTGAACTTTCATTCCTACATTTGTTTCGACGTGTAGGTATCACTATGATGCAGCTGATTCTTGGCTTACGGAGCACGTGGAAAAGGGTAATGAAGACGGTCTGTATATAAGCAGTGTGGCTTCTTGTACAAATCTATGGGCTCTTGTTATGGATACAAGGACAGGATTTACTGCTCAAGTTCATGAGCTGTCGCATGTATTCGCCATCCTCGAATGCATGTGGGTTTATTTAGAAATATATTTTGTGCAAGATTTTGCCTGCAGTCTCTTGGAAGGTAGTACAGGTTTTTTTTTCTTTTTTTCTTTTTTTTGTGTTGTTGTTATTGTTGTTGTTGTTGGGATTTTTGTGTTGATGGAGAATGTGGACTTTTTGTTCATTTCTAGGTTTTCAAGTTTTGTATGACACATTTGTTTTATATATTTTGTTGCTTTGTTCGGGCTGTTGGTCCATTTTGTGTATTTGGCCCTGTGTTGATCTGTTTTTTCTTTCGAAGTGAAGTTGAGGCATTCTTGGGGCGATTTGCATTGTTTTTGTTTTTTGTTTTTTATTTTTTTTTTGTTTCTGTTTTATTTATTTATTTATTTATTTATTTATTTTTGTGTGTGTGTGTGTGTTTTCTACGGTGAGTGATTGTATTCCTTTGTTGTGTTTTAGGTTGAAATAGGAGCTTGAGACAGAGGGACGTTACATCGCTTCGCATGTTCCTTATTAGGTCAATTCTTGTCTACTCCACCACTTGGATTTGATTTCCATAACTCGACTCTGTAGAAAACCATATCCCGGTGAAAAAGTTTCTAGTCTAATATCATGGAGATGGAAAATAATCTTAAAACAGAAAGCATCCACCTGCATGCATGACATGCAACGAAGGAAGATGCTGCATGCTTCTCACACCAAACACAACAAAGGATGACACAATTTGTAACCTTCGAAATGTGAGTCAGGAAAGCTGAGGGTCGGGGTCCTGTCGATGAGGTGCTTGTAGATAGCGCGTTGGGTGGGATGTATCAGAGGAGCCACAACTTGAGGGGCAGGAAGAGCGCCTAGTTGCACGCATTCAATAATTTCTTTTTGAGCCCGTCGAGCTTGCCGGTGTCGAGGGGTGAGTTCTCAGGGTTTTCGATGCTGGATAAAGAATCGTTGATTGAGGCGGGGAGCGGGAAGCGTGAAGTGGAGCGGGTGAAGCGGCCCTACGAGGGTTGAGCTTGAGGTCGGCGTCATCGCTGGAAGCCGGGGAATTGTCACTGGGGTCACCGACACTTTTTTATGCACTATTCAATAAGTTTCTGCCGTCGAACAACAAGGACGAGGAGGCATAGCCGGTGGTGGACATATATGGATCGATCAGTTGTGGATGTTTGAATTCAAGGTAAAGCGATGGACGAGGGGGAGGATCCATGATTGAACGGAGTGCCCGTTTGTCCACCCAGGCGACAAAGCTAAGCATTGCAATCCGCGGCAGTACCACTACTCGGGGACGGCATACTTGGACTTTTCGAAGGAAAGCTCTCAGAGAGGCGATGCATGCAAGTTCACGCACAGAGTGTTTGAGTGTTGGCTGCATCCGGCTCGATACTAGATGCAACCTTGCAAAGATGGGTAAAATTATCGTCGTTTGGGTGTGTGTTTTTTGCACACACGCTGAAGTAGCTCCGGTTGCTGCCTGCAACGGCACAAGCAGTGACGACGGGAGGTCGAAGCGGAGGAGGTTACGATGGGTCGCCGCGAGCTAGAGCAGCGGCGTGCTATGATGGGACGTTTGGATATGAGAGCTTGTCTTACGACGTAGCATCGGCAGGTCACGATCCGAGCCACTTGTCGAGGTACTCGAGCTCGGCCGACTCGGGTGGAGGGTATGTGACATCGTAGAATTCATCGCCCAGGTCGATGGTAGTCAAGTACAAGCAATACGCTGTGTTGTTGAGCCCTCCGTTGTCTCCCTCGAAGTCGCCTCCGCCATCGCCTAGGTCGGTTCAGGAATGGGGGCAAATGCGGGGTCATTTGCAAGCAAGTCGATGTCATAAGGGTAACGTGGGATGTTGCAAGCGACGCTACAGCAAGCGGCACAAGCTTAGGGACTAGGGGACACAAGCAGATGTCGGCGGTGTCGGCACATCGGCGACATTTGGAACATTTGAACTTGATGCCAACGCTGATAATACTCAAAACAGGTTCAATTGGAATCGGCTGCCGAGAGCAGGTCCAGTTGGAATTGGCTGCCAAGAGCAGGTTTAATTGGAATCGGGTGCCAAGAGCAGGTCCAGTTGGAATTGGCTGCCAAGATCAGGTTCAATTGGTATCGGCTACCAAGAGCAGGTCCAGTTGGAATTGCTGGCTAAGAGCAGGTTCAATTGGATTCCACTGCCAAAAGCAGGTCCAGTTGGAATTGGCTTCCATGAGCAGGTTCAATTGGAATCGGCTGCCAAGAACAGGTCCAGTTGGAATTGGCTGCAAAGAGCAGGTTCAATTGGAATCGGTTGCCAACAGCTCAATGCATGTCTGCCAATTAGAATTGCATGGCCGACAATTGGAATTGGCCGCCTTTGCTTGCTACCATTGCTCCTTTCTAGGGCCTGGCACGAAGTAACTTTAGGAGGTTGGCAAGCATAAAGGAATCGGCCAACGTAACGACAGGGACGGTGGCTGGTGTTGATGGCAATGAACACAACGGCATGAGACGAGGAATGAATGCAGCGTATGGGTATTGGCACTGCAATGCCCAATTGGGTGTGAATTGCGGACCAGGGTGGAGGGACGGGTGGGGGATTGGGAAATGTCTATCATAGCGTGAATCCTTTGTATTTGCTCCACATTTTCTCAGACCGGGTCTTGACGCCTCCTTATCGTACGTTTTATAATATGCATTTCAATGTTGGAACCACAGGTGCTGGTCGTGCTTGGTCGCTTGAGCAATGCGGTTAAGCTTCAACAACATCAAGAACATTAAGATCGAAGACGTAGATTACTACGAAGTCTGCAAGCCATCCACTCATAACCATATGAGCTGCACAAAGCTCCTAAACCTTGGTCGCAAATGGTGATGTCCAAAGCTGATGATCTCACAATAGATCAATACCTTGGTTTAGGGTACACAATTTATAGTCTTAGTCTTCGAAATAATAGCTTCCAGTGGCAATTTACAGGTCCAAAGTATACCCTACAAACAAGAGATGATCTGGATTTTTATTCCTAAACCTAAGTACCCTACAGTTAGTCGGAGAGGAAGATGGAATACGTACAAATATATGAGGTCATATGGCTAAAATCAGGTTTAATGAAGGAGCTTGGAACTGTAGTGTCAAAAGCAAAAGACACAAGTGAAGTCTAAGAGAAGTGGTCGACCATGCGTGGGACACCCAGTTGAGAGCAGTCCTCCTTTTTCGCAGTTCATCTCGCTCGTCGTTGTCACGGTGGAGGTTCAAGTCATGACAAGGAATGGCTGCTGCAAAGCGTTTGTCTTGGGTCGTCGAAACTGGCCACAGGAGTAGTCGTAGACTGAGTAAAGCCGGCCGTTTTGACAGTTGTGAACAGGAGGGGAATGAGGTGAATATAGTTGTGAAACATAACTCCCTCGCCATATCACCCTTGTGTAGCAATAACCCACTGGCTGGATGCCATTTGCACTTCCAATATCAAGACTGAAAACGCTTAGAGATACACTTTAGTTCTAGCTGCAGAAGAACAATACCAGTTGAATTATGCCACCACTACACCTTCATTTAAAAAAGTACGATTTCCGCGCAAAGAATCTATGTGTGTTGATTGAGAGAGAGTTTCCACTTTGGGTGCCATGAGTCATAATCAAGAGGCGACCTCTACGTCTTCCTTCACCCAAACCAACACCCTCATCTACTACCGTTTCCGTAAGGACCCGAACCATTATAAGTAGATAGTTGACAATTATCTCAACTCAAACATGAGGCGAAGCACAAAACTGTGAGCCGAACACACGAGCAGGTAACCATGCTGTGGAAATTATGAATTCATAGATGCGGGTTCATAGAAGTGAATATCACCTGTGAGGTCCCAGTCGCGATTAGGTTTACATCCAAAACCGGGCACATGCGCCCGCACAGGAGAAAGGCACATGAAGGGCGCCGTCCATCCCATACTGCCACCGTTCCCTGGATGCCACTCTCATTACTCTTTCCCCTTGTACGGGCTGGTCCAAAACCTGGTCGCCTAGTCTTCCGATCGAAGGCTGCCTTAGGCTTCACAGAAGAGCAAGATAGTGCGGCGCATGTCTCAACGAACACATCGTTCAGGTTTGCTTGCAAAGCACGGGGAGAATGAGCGGTCGGAGGGCAGTTCGAGGTTGGGAGAGACGGAAGTGTGGCCAATGAGATGCAACCGAGGGAAGGGGGTGGAGAAAGACGTGGAGTGAAGAGGAGCAGGGGCTTGCGAGGGAGACAATGGCAGTTTTGGAGAGGCAGCAGGTTTAGGGTTTCGTGGGGGGAGGAAAAAAGTCACCGTTTATGAGCGGCGGAGCGAGGAGACTAGCATCGGTGGATGGGGGAGTTGGTGGTCGCCATCGTTGTATGAATCGATGGGTGACTACATGCCTATGTCGCAGGATGTGCAAGCGCAGCATGCTGCTCGGCGGTGGACCTCGTTCTTATCCGCGGCGATGCACGATGCACAAGCGCCTCGAGATGCGTTGGGTGGGGTGTACCAGAGGAGCCACAGCTTTTGGGGGTAGGGTTTAGGGTTGCACGCACTCAACAATTTCTTTTGGAGCCTGCCGAGGTCGTCGATGTCCAAGGGTGAGTTTTCGGGGTTTCCGATGGCAAACGAGGAGTCGCGGATCGAGGCGGGGAGCGGTGAAGGGGGCTTTTATGAGGAGGCAGGAAGGGAGCAAGTCGAACGGACATGCGAGGGTTGAAGTTGGGATTGGCGTCACTGCTGGGGGCCGAGGGACCTGGTCGCTAGGATTACAGACATTTTCCGATGCGTCGTTCAACAATTTTGTGTCATCGAACAACGAGGACGAGGAGGCGTGGGCAGTGATAGACATGTACGGGTGCAATGAGTTCCGGATGTTGGAATTCTAGATGAGGCGATGTATGAGAGAGAGGAGCCATGATTGGACGGAAGGCCCATTTGCCCACCCGGGCGAGAAAGCTAGGCGTTGCAATCCGCGACGGTACGAGGACTCGGGGACAGCGTGTAGGGAGTTTCGAAAAAGGGAGCTCTCGGAGAGGCGATGTGTGCGAGTTTGGGTGCATTTAAGTATTGAGTATTGGCTGCATTTGGCTCGGTACTTGGACGCAGCCATGCAAGGATGGGCAGAATTAGCATCATCGAGTGTGGTTTTTGGTGCATACGTCGGAGCAGCTACGGTGGATGCCTGCGGTGGCAAAGGAGGCACAGGAAGCGACGACAAGAGATCGGAGCACAAGGCATCACGAAGGGTTGCCGCGAGCCGGTGCACGGGGGAGCTACGATCGAGCGTCGAGGTACGAGGACTTGTCTTACGACGGACCATGGGGACGTGACGGTCTGAGCCAGTCGTTGGAGCATTCTAGGTCGGCCCAGTGGAGTGCAGGGTGTGCGGCATTGTAGAATTCATTGCCTAGGTCGATGTTGGTGGGGCTTGCACAGTACCCGCTGCCGTTGAGCCCTCTGTTGTTGGGGTTGGTTGAGAAATGGGCATAAGTGTGGGGTGATTAACGAGCGTGTCGATGTCTGATTTTACAGAATCTGTAATGTGACTATAGGCGACACTACAGTAAGCGGCGTAGTCTCGAAGGCTGCACTCACGGATGCATCAGGGGTAGGCACCTTGGTCGCCTGCGGGAGTCTTGCAGAAGTCGAAGATGGAGCTGATATTGACTCCGTCAATGATGATCCTGATGGAAGGAGAGCCGGTGGTGCAGCAGGTGGAGAGCGGGCAAAGACATAGGGGCGAGAAGCCCGAAGGACTCTCTGGACCTGGACTAGGTGAACTACTTATCTATGGGGAATTGCTTTGAGTAAGCAGTGTTCTGTACGCATTTAGAGTCCATACACAGTTCTTTGATAAGAAAAAATATGCAAGTGAGAACTGTAATCAGGGTGTTGAGACCCTAATTAGGGTTTTCAAACCCTAAATTACAGAAAACGAAACACATTTTTTTGAAAAACAAAAACGTTTGTAGAGGTCTTTGGGTGATTCTAAGCCTTGGCAAAATCTTAAAACAGAAAAAGCTGTGATATATTAAGAGATATTGAGGATGGAAAACCTCTAGGACACCCTAAACCCTAAACCCTAAACCCTAGAACCCCAGAACCCTAGAACCCTAGAACCCTTGAACCCTAGAACCCTAAACCTTGGCCGTAATACGCTGTGTTGTTGAGCCCCCCGTTGTATCCCTCGAAGTCGCCTCCGCCATCGCCTGGGTCGGTTCAGAAATGGGGATAAATGCGAGATCATTTGCAAGTAAGTCGATGTCATGAGGGTAACGTGGGATGTTGCAAGCGACGCTACAGCAAGCGGCGCAAGCTCAGAGGCTAGGGGACACAAGCAGATGTCGGCGGTGTCGACACATCGGCGACATTTGGAACATTTGAACTTGATGCCAACGCTGATAATACTCAAAGCAGGTTCAATTGGAATCGGCTGCCGAGAGCAGGTCCAGTTGGAATTGGCTGCCAAGAGCAGGTTTAATTGGAATCGGGTGCCAAGAGCAGGTCCAGTTGGAATTGGCTGCCAAGATCAGGTTCAATTGGTATCGGCTACCAAGAGCAGGCCTAGTTGGAATTGGTTGCCAAGAGCAGGTTCAATTGGAATCGGCTGCCAAGAGCAGGTCCAGTTGAAATTGGCTGCTAAGAGCAGGTTCATTTCGAATCGGCTGCCAATAGCAGGTCTAGTTGGAATTGTCTGCCAAGATCAAGTTCAATTGGAATCGAGTGCCGAGAGTAGGTCTTGTTGGAATCGGCTGCCAAGAGCAGGTCTAGTTGGAATTGGCTGCCAAGAGCAGGTTCAATTCGAATCAGCTGCCAAGAGCAAGTTCAGTTGGAATTGGCTGCCAAGAGCAGGTTCAATTCGAATCAGCTGCCAAGAGCAAGTTCAGTTGGAATTGGCTGCCAAGAGCAGGTTCAATTGGAATCGGCTGCCAAAAGCAGGTCTAGTTGGAATTGGCTACCAAGAGCAGGTCCAGTTGGAATTGGTTGCCAAAAGCAGGTTCATTTGGAATCGGCTGCCAAGAGCAGGTTCAGTTGGAATTGGCTGCCAAGAGCAGGTTCAATTGGTATCGGCTGCCAAGAGCAGGTCCAATTGGAATTGGCTCCCATGAGAAGGTTCAATTGGAATCGGCTGCCAAGAACAGGTCCAGTTGGAATTGGCTTCAAAGAGCAGGTTCAATTGGAATCGGCTGCCAACAGCTCAATGCATGTCTGCCAATTAGAATTGCATGGCCGGCAATTGGAATTGGCAGCTTTTTTTTGCTACGATTGCTCCTTTCTAGGGCCTGGCACGAAGTAACTTTAGGAGGTTGGCAAGCATAAAGGAATCGGCCAACGTAACGACAGGGACGGTGGCTGGTGTTGATGGCAATGAACACAACGGCATGAGACGAGGAATGAATGCAGCGTATGGGTATTGGCACTGCAATGCCCAATTGGGTGTGAATTGCGGACCAGGGTGGAGGGACGGGTGGGGGATTGGGAAATGTCTATCATAGCGTGAATCCTTTGTATTTGCTCCACATTTTCTCAGACCGGGTCTTGACGCCTCCTTATCGTACGTTTTATAATATGCATTTCAATGTTGGAACCACAGGTGCTGGTCGTGCTTGGTCGCTTGAGCAATGCGGTTAAGCTTCAACAACATCAAGAACATTAAGATCGAAGACGTAGATTACTACGAAGTCTGCAAGCCATCCACTCATAACCATATGAGCTGCACAAAGCTCCTAAACCTTGGTCGCAAATGGTGATGTCCAAAGCTGATGATCTCACAATAGATCAATACCTTGGTTTAGGGTACACAATTTATAGTCTTAGTCTTCGAAATAATAGCTTCCAGTGGCAATTTATAGGTCCAAAGTATACCCTACAAACAAGAGATGATCTGGATTTTTATTCCTAAACCTAAATATCCTACAGTTAGTCGGAGAGGAAGATGGAATACGTACAAATATATGAGGTCATATGGCTAAAATCAAGTTAAATGAAGGAGCTCGGAACTGTAGTGTCAAAAGCAAAAGACACAAGTGAAGTCTGAGAGAAGTGGTCGACCATGCGTATGACACCCAGTTGAGAGCAGTCCTCCTTTTCCGCAGTTCATCTCGCTCGTCGTTGTCACGGTGGAGGTTCAAGTCATGACAAGGGATGGCTGCTGCAAAGCGTTTGACTTGGATCGTCGAAACTGGCCACAGGAGTAGTCGTAAACCGAGAAAAGCTGACCATTTCGACAGTTGTGAACAGGAGGGGAATGAGGTGAATATAGTTGTGAAACATAACTCCCTCGCCATATCACCCTTGTGTAGCAATAACCCACTGGCTGGATGCCATTTGCACTTCCAATATCAAGACTGAAAACGCTTAGAGATACACTTTAGTTCTAGCTGCAGAAGAACAATACCAGTTGAATTATGCCACCACTACACCTTCATTTAAAAAAGTACGATTTCCGCGCAAAGAATCTATGTGTGTTGATTGAGAGAGAGTTTCCACCTTAGGTGCCTTGAGTCATAATCAAGAGGCGACCTCTTCGTCTTCCTTCACCCAAACCAACACCCTCATCTACTACCGTTTCCGTAAGGACCTGAACCATTATAAGTAGATAGTTGACAATTATCTCAACTCAAATATGAGGCGAAGCACAAAACTGTGAGCCGAACACACGAGCAGGTAACCATGCTGTGGAAATTATGAATTCATAGATGCGGGTTCATAGAAGTGAATATCACCTGTGAGGTCCCAGTCGCGATTAGGTTTACATCCAAAACCGGGCACATGCGCCCGCACAGGAGAAAGGCACATGAAGGGCGCCGTCCATCCCATACTGCCACCGTTCCCTGGATGCCACTCTCATTACTCTTTCCCCTTGTACGGGCTGGTCCAAAACCTGGTCGCCTAGTCTTCCGATCGAAGGCTGCCTTAGGCTTCACAGAAGAGCAAGATAGTGCGGCGCATGTCTCAACGAACACATCGTTCAGGTTTGCTTGCAAAGCACGGGGAGAATGAGCGGTCGGAGGGCAGTTCGAGGTTGGGAGAGACGGAAGTGTGGCCAATGAGATGCAACCGTGGGAAGGGGGTGGAAAAAGACGTGGAGTGAAGAGGATCAGGGGCTTGCGAGGGAGACAATGGTAGTTTTGGAAAGGCAGTAGGTTTAGGGTTTCGTGGGGGGAGGAAAAAAGTCACCGTTTATGAGCGGCGGAGCGGGGAGACTGACATCACCGGACGGGGGAGTTGGTGGTCGCCATCGTTGTATGAATCGATGGGTGACTACATGCCTATGTCGCAGGATGTGCAAGCGCAGCATGCAACTCGGCGGTGGACCTCGTTCTTATCCGCGGTGATGCACGATGCAGGGGCGCCTCGAGATGACGCGTTGGGTGGGGTGTACCAGAGGAGCCACACCTTTTGGGGGTAGGGTTTAGGGTTGCACGCATTCAACAATTTCTTTTGGAGCCTGCCGAGGTCGTCGATGTCCAAGGGTGAGTTTTCAGGGTTTTCGATGGCAAACGAGGAGTCGCGGATCGAGGCGGGGAGTGGTGAAGGGGGCTTTTATGAGGAGGTAGGAAGAGAGCAAGTTGAACGGACATGCGAGGGTTGAAGTTGGGATCTGCGTCACTGCTGGGGGCCGAAGGACCTGGTCGCTAGGATTATAGACATTTTTCGATGCGTCGTTCAATAATTTTGTGTCATCGAACAATGAGGACGAGGAGGCGTGGCGAATGATAGATATGTACGGGTGCAATGAGTTTCGGATGTTGGAATTCTAGATGAGGCGATGTATGAGAGGGAGGAGCCATGATTGGACGGAGGGCCCATTTGCCCACCCAGGCAAGAAAGCTAGGCGTTGCAATCCGCGGCGGTACGAGGACTCGGGGACAGCGTGTAGGGAATTTCAAAAAAGGGAGCTCTCGGAGAGGCAATGCGTGCGAGTTTGGGTGCATTTAAGTATTTGAGTATGGGCTGCATTTGGTTGGGTACTTGGACGCAGCCGTGCAAGGATGGGCAGAATTAGCATCGTCGAGTGTGGTTTTTGGTGCATATGTCGGAGCAGCTGCGGTGGATGCCTGCGACGGCACAGGAGGCACAGGAAGCGACGACAAGAGATCGGAGCACAAGGCGTCACGAAAGGTTGCCGCGAGCCGGTGCACCGGGGAACTACGATCGAGTGTCGAGGTACGAAGACTTGTCTTACGACGGACCATGGGGACGTGACGGTCTGAGCCAGTCGTTGGAGCATTCGAGGTCGGCCCAGTGGAGTGCAGGGTGTGCGGCATTGTAGAATTCATTGCCTAGGTCAATGCTGGTCGGGCTCGCACAGTACCCGCTGCTGTGGAGCCCTCTGTTTTTGGGGTCGGTTGAGAAATGGGCGTGAGTGTGGGGTGATTAACGAGCGTGTTGATGTCTGATATTGCAGAATCTGTAATATGAGTATAGGCGACACTGCAGTAAGCGGCGTAGTCTCGAAGGCTGCATTCTCGGATGCATTGGAGGTAGACACCTTGATGGCTTGCAGGAGTCTTGCAGAAGTCGACGATGGAGCTGATATTGACTCCGTCAATGATGGTCCTGATGGAAGGAGAGCCGGTGGTGCAGCTGGTGGAGAGCGGGCATAGACATAGGGCTGAGCAGCCCGAAGGACTCTCTGGATTTGGACTAGGTGAACTACCTATCTATGGGGGATTGCTTTGAGTAAGTAGTGTTCTGTACGCATTTAGACTTCATACACAGTGCTTTCATGAGAAAAAATATGCAAGTCAGAACTCTATTCAGGATGTGAAGACCCTAATTAGGGTTTTCAAACCCTAAATTACAAAAAACGAAACATATTTTTTTGAAAAACAAAAACGTTTATAGAGGTCTTTGGGTGATTGTAAGCCTTGGCAAAATTTTACAATAGAAAAAACTGTGATATATTAAGAGATATTGAGGATCAAAAACCTCTAGGACACCCATGTAAACCTAAATCCTAAACCCTAAAGCCCGACTTCGTAGCCAAATCCCTTGGTCACTGTTATGGCTACCGAAATGGATGTCATCTACGGTACCTGTGATCCTGTCAGGTCTCGACCTAGTTTAGCCGTCAAATCTATTACCGCTTGCCTATCCGATGTAGACGTGGATGCTATGTGCTTCATGGTGAACGTGCGTGATTTACCAGGTTTATTTGGAGAAATTGCCCGTCTAGCCAAACGTAGAATCCAAGTGAGGGATTTAGAGTATTTTCAAACTTGGTTGCACGTGATTTTTGACCCCGTGCTTGTGAAGGTGAATGCCAGCGACACAACTGGAGAAAGGCAGCTTCACAAGCGTGCTATTTGTCGAGAGCTACGGAGGAACCATCGATTGACACTGACTCTCAGCAATAGCAGCATGGTTCTTTCCAAGAGCCAAGTGAATGTCCCCGTTCGAGCCATAGTAGATGCGCTCCACGCTTGTGGTCATGTGGAGTGCCGAGTGGGATTCTTTAGAATGAAGTGGGCCTTCCTGAAGGCCCAGCCTAAAATTAACTTGTTTGTGGAATATCACATGATCCTTCATGGCACAACAACCGTGGTTGCAAGGAACCAGTTCGACATTGAGATCATGGTGCCAACAAGAATGGTACATATCTTTGGCTTTGATGAAAGTCAATTCCATCCCCATCAAAGGTTTAGGAAGGCAGACGTGTACGAAATGTTCAACACCAGAAAGCTTGGTTCTCTGGAATTTTGCATCCATGGATGTGAAAGGATCGGGAAAATCAAGATCTACCAAGAGTTGTGCCACGAGGTGGTCGCCGCAATACCAAAGGATAACTTGGATGATGTATCCAAGACTATGCGAACCATGCGCACTCAGGTGGAGCAAGTTGCAAACTTATCACGGGCTTGGAAATAATATGATGGCAATGACCTCAAGGAGCGCCTTCTGGGTACCAGGATTGAAATCACAGTCCTTGGTGTGCACACGATTGCTGAGGCCTATCGCATTTACCTCGCCTTAGATGTTTTAAATTTGGGGGGCATCGAAAAGATGTTGGGAGGAACCTTTTTGGTCCGACAAATTTCCATCGATGATGTCCTTGGAAGCTTGTGATCGAAGGTCCAACAGCTGCAAGGGTTGGTGCAGGGTGGGAATGATACAAAACCGAGCATTAGGATGCGATCCGCTCTCACCGAGGCACGCCAGGCACTAGGATGGAGTGGCAAAAATATGAAGTGCTAGCTCCAGGAGGCTCGGGAGTGGAGGCAAGCCATGGTGGCCCAAAATAAAGAAAATGAACGCCCTTTGTACCAATACGATGGTTAGGAGTTGGACGAAGAAGGGATTCGTCCTTTGATTGTGGACTTCTTGCACAATGCATCTTGGCAGTACCACAGCAGATCGAAACACCTGGACCCTCATCCCATCATGCTACAAAAGATAGAAGGGGGAGGATATTAGAAAAAAGATGGTGTCTATGTGGATCGCATTGGTGGCGCCCGTTTCTTCATCAACAAGTACGGTCAGAATTGGAGGCGGTATGTAAAAGCTAGGCCTTAGGACTCATGTGCAGGGGGTTACGTCTAAGGATTCATTCAAATCAACGACCATAAGAATGAATTGGGGTTTTAATGTTCAAGATCAGGGGTTCCTAAATACTAAATGCTAGTGAATTTGGAATTCCACTAGTCTCGTAGATTTTTAAAATAAAACTTTACAGACTACAATATTATGCAAAAATATACTTTTACTGATTTTTTTTTTTTTTTTTTTTTTTTTTGATAACATACAATGTGATTACTTGAGCAACTACAGGAGATTGTTGTATTTGCAGGTCCAGCACTTGGCATTAGGTTATCTGGGCCTCTCACGAGTTCAATTGATACTTCTGTTGTTGGGACAGCATCGCCTTGGAACTTGTTGCCCTCCATAGTATTGAAGATTGAGTGAGAGAATGTGGTGAGGAGCTTCGTTCACCAGTCATTCTCTTGTTTCTTTTTTCCTCCGACGGCAACCATAACTACTATTGCTTTTCCATTTTCTTGTTTTTTGTCACACAAGACCGGGAACTGTTTTGTACAATTAAGCCTGCTACATCTTCATGTTTCTTTCTGTGGCCACTTCCAATCTTGATTGACGGGCTATTGACCGTGGGATCTCTATCCGACTTTCTCCGTCTTTCTGTGCATGTGCATGTGTGTGTGTGTGTGCGATACTCACTCCACCAACGGATGCATGCAGGGCTATTCAACTTGGAATCTCTCTCCCACTTTCTCCGTCTTTCTGTGTGTGTGAATGTGTATGTGTGAGACTAGAGTAAACCCTAAACAGTCGAAGGGTAGTTCGAGGTTGGGAGAGACGGAAGTGTGGCCAATGAGATGCAACCGAGAAAAGGAGGTGGAGAAAGAGGTCGAGTGAAGAGGAGTAAGGGCTTGCAAGGAAGACAATGGCAGTTTTGCATGAGCAGTAAGTTTAGGGTTTCATGGTAGGAGGAAAAAAGTCACCGTTTATGAGCGGCGGAGTGAGGACACTGGCATCGCTGGACGGGAAGTTGGTCATCGCCATTGTTGTATGAATCGATGGGTGACTACATGCCTATGTCGTAGGGTGTATCAGCGTAGCATGTAATTTGGCGGTGGACCTCGTTCTTACCTGCGGCGATGCACGATGCAGAGGCGCCTCAAGATGATGCATTAGGTAGGATGTTCCAAAAGAGCCACAGCTTTTGGGGGTAGGGTTTAGAGTTGCACACATTCAACAATTTCTTTTGGAGCCCGCCGAGGTCGTCGATGTCCAAGGATGAATTTTTGGGATTTTTGATAACAAACGAGGAGTCGCGGATCGAGGCGGAGAGCGATGAAGGGAGCTTTTATGAGAAGGCAGGAAGAGAGCAAGTCGAATGGACATGCGAGGGTTGAACTTGGGATCGACGTCATAGTTGGGGGCTGTGGGACCTAGTCGCTAGGATTATAGATATTTTTTGATGCATCGTTCAACGATTTTCTATCATCGAACAACGAGGACAAGGAGGCGTGGCCAGTGATAGACATGTATAGGTGCAATCAGTTCCGGATGTTGGAATTCTAGATGAGGCGATGTATGAGAGGGAAGAGCCATGATTGGACGGAGGGCCCATTTGCCCACCCGGGCGAGAAAGTTAGGCGTTGCAATCCTCAGCAATATGACTATTCAAGGACAACGTGTAGGGACTTTCAAAAAAAGGAGCTCTCGGAGAGGCGATGCGTGCAAGTTTGGGTGCATTTAGGTATTTGAGTATTGGCTACATTCTGCTCGGTACTTGGATGCAGCTATGCAAGGATGGGCAGAATTACCATCGTCGAGTGTGATTTTTTGTGCATACGTCGGAGCAGCTGTGGTGGATGCCTACGGCGACACAGGAAGCGACGACAAGAGATCGGAGCACAGGGCGTCACAAAAGGTTGCCATGAGGCGGTGCATCGAGGAGCTACGCTCCGGCGTTAAGGTATGAGGACTTGTCTTACGATGGACCATCGGAACGTGACTGTCTGCACCAATCGTTGGAGCACTCGAGCTCGGCCCATTGGAGTGCAAGATGTGCAGCATTGTAAAATTCATTGCCTAGGTCGATGCTAGTCGGGCTCGTACAGTACTCGTTGCCACTGAGTCTTCTATTGTCTTGGTTGGCATCGATTGAAGAATGGGTGTGACTGCGGGGTGATTAACGAGCGTGTTGATGTCTGATTTTGTAGAATCTGTAATGTGACTACAAGCGATGCTGCAATAAGCGACGTAGTCTCAAAGGCTACACTCACGAATGCATCGGGGGTAGGCACCAACATCGTATGCGGGAGTGGTGCAGAAGTAAAAAATGGAGCTGATATTGGCTCTGTCAACGATGGTCGTGATGGAAGGAGAGCCGGTGGTGCAGCAGGTAGAGAGCGGGCAAAGACATACGGGCGAGCAGCCTTAACGACACTCTGGACCTAGACTAGGTGAACCACCCATCTATGGGAGATTACTTTGGATAAGCAGAGTTGTGTACGTATTTAGACTCCATATACAATTCTTACATGAGAAGAAATATGCAAGTCAAAACTCTAATCAGGGTCTTAAGACCCTAATTAGGATTTCTAAACCCTAAATTACAAAAAACAAAATGCATCTTTTTTATTAAAAAAAACGTTTATAGAGGTCTTTGGGTGACTCTAAGCCTTTGCAAAATTTTACAACAAAAAAAGTTGTGATACATTGAGAGATACTAAGGATGAAAAACCTCTAGGACACCCATGTAACCCTAAACCCTAAACCATAAATCCTAAACAAAAATGTTTATAGAGGTCTTTGGGACAATGTTAGGTTTGGCGAAATTCCAGAATGCAAAAAGCTGTGATACATTGAAAGATATATAGGATCAAAAATTTCTAGGACACTCTTGTAATTCAAAATCCTAAATCCTAGAATCCTAAGACCGTAGAATCCTAAGATCGTAGAATCCTAAGATTCTAGAGCCCTAAACATCCTAAGACCTTAAGACTCTAGAATCCTAAGACCCCGGAACTCTAGAATCCTAAGACCCAAAATCCTAAGACCCTAGAATCCCAAGTCCCTAGAACCTTAAGACCCTAAGACTTTGAAATCCTAAGACCCTCAAATCTTAAGATCCTAAGATTCTAAACCCACAATCGATCTAGTCAGCCTACACGATAAATTTTGTGATGCCACACATCCGAGATTTATTTTGGCGCAGTGACTATTTGATACGCATTCCAATTCTATACACATTTCTTACATGGTAACAAATACAAAATTTATATTCCAAATCATGGTCTTCAAATCCTAATTAGGGTTCCTAAATCCTAAAACCTGAAAAATGAAACACATATTTTTGAGAAACAAAAATGTTTATAGAAGTCTTTGAGACAATGTAAGACTTGGCAAAATTTTAGAATGCAAAAAGCTATGATAAATTGAGAGATATATAGGATCAAAAACCTCTAGGACACTCTTGTAATCCTAAATCCTAAACCCTAAACTTGATCATAAAACATCAGCTAGGCTCTTTGGATCATCACTTGCCTTGTGCATCTTGAAGTAGCACACCCATTGTAATACATCAATTGCATTTTGTGGACTTGTGTTGAATCCACTTTAGAATTTTTTCCTTTTGCACTTGTGTGGACTCTTTTTACTTCTAAACTTTCGTAATAGTTGGTTACATTGACAAAATCTCAATCATTGTTTATTGACCAATTTAATTACTAATTATTTGCAGATACTAATTAGTTCATAGTGACAGCTTCTGAGACGAAAGAAGAACCCTCATTGTATTTTTTTCCTTTTGTAGAATAAAGAATGTTGCCTGAATGCTTGTGTGATTTGTTATTGATTGAGGTATTGTGACAAAAGGTTATGGGCTCTAACACTTCAAGTTCTAAGTTTAGGGTTTAGGTTTTCAAGCTAGCTTGCAATTATTTTTTGTCATTTTGACCTTTATTTTTCCGCCATTTTTCAAAGCACATTTTCATGTCGCCATGTACAGCTACAGCTTCCTTCATCTACTACATTTTCTTCATAGTTCTTGTTTTTATTGCTTGGCATCACCTACGTTCTATCTTGATTTTTTTAATTTCTTGATTTTTTATAGTTCTTAATTTTATAGGCAATTTAGATTTGATCACGAGTGAGTTAAAGAACTTAGATGATATTACTTTTGGTGATGATGCTATGATATCTAAGTTGAATGCTAACTTACCAGAGGGATTCGATCTTTTCATCACTGCGTGGGAGAGTACTTATCATAACTAATTTGAAGATATTGAACATGTTTTTCATATTTGGTACCCTCTTATGCAAAGATGTGCTACTTGTCTATACAGAGAATCCATTAGTTAAATATTTACATTAGATAGTAATTTTTTCCTCCACATTTAGTATACACATGTATAAAAGATATTTTTAAATATCCATTAAAGTACTCTAATGGATATTTAAAAATGTAAGAAAATGGATTTTTTTTAATATTTCTTTGTAGTTTAGCCATTTTAGATGTAAAGTAATCATGTGTGTTATTTTTATAAGGTTCAGCTATTTTTAGTTGACCTTATCTTCCATCAAAATTAGACAATGCTGAAATTGGTCCAAAAGACAGTACTTTTGGTCCACCCAACCATGCTTCTCCCAATCCATAGTTTTTTTTGAAGCAATCCACAGTTTTTGCACACCCACAGTAAGTTCAGGGCACAGTAAACCCTCCCCACAGTAATTGCACAAATCTGTGTAGTCCTTCAGAGGTTAATGATTATTTTCACATGAAACCAAAGGAAAGCCAGAGACAAGGGCATATTTGATTGATTTTGATGATTCAGAGATAAATCATCTCGAATGTAAACCTGACAACAGATAATGGCATAATTTAGTACATTAAAAACATTTTAGACCCTGAGAGAAGTCCTTCTGCCTATGGGCGCCCAACAAAGGACTATGCACAACATGAGAATGTCAAGGCGAAAGCGCTAGTGAAGTGACCATCAGTGTTGCTCATGAGAGCCACAGGCAGTAGGTAATCATTCAAGAGCTGCCATCACCAGAGCATGTCATGACCAATGAGCTCAGTATTCCGATTCAATGTTGTCCCTATACAATTGCCTCAACGTGCAGCATATAAATACAATCAGACATTTTGAGTTGCTAGAAGTTATAACCAAGGTGTTGATTTTGCAACTCTGAGGATATGATACGTACAGATTCTGGGTTCTGATCACAACTCAAAGCAGCCAACGGGACAACAATCTAACGATCTTGTAATCTGAAGAGTCTGCACACTCTTCCTTCACCAAATCATATTCAACAAGCAGAGTCGTGTAACATCAAGCAGATTCAGATTAGGACTATACGTTTGGAAGTATCTTTTGCTGCATCAAGGAGGTCTACTGAAATTGAGAATGCATTCTAAAGAAAGTTGGGTAATCGAAGCTCAATGAGCTTGCATATGATTTTTGTTGGGATGCTAAAGCAAGGATCACTTAAGGGCCGAATTTCACATGACACAGGATTAAAGTCTTCGAAGCAATGAATACTCTTCTTCCTCATCAAAGCCTCCGGGCTTTCCTCTTGAGCATATAGTAAGTATTCGTCTCCACGAAGGTTTTGTAATCCATTCCACAACACTTCAGCTCCGGCATGCTTTGCTTCTTCTTCTACCTAGAGTCAACCGAATCCTCCTTCACAATGGTTACTGGACTTAGTAGCGGCATGGAAGCAAGTCTGTAAACATCTCTGTATCGTAGTTGCACTGCACTCTGCGAGAAATTAAGCAGTTCAAGTTTGCTGGAGCTGCCCAAATCTGGCAGTTCTTCTAGCTTGCTGCAGCATGAGACATCAAGTTGCTGCAACGCAGGTAAAGGCCCTATGTCCTCCAAACTCTTCAATTCAGTGCACCCGTGGAGATTGAGAATTTTTAGTTTGGCAAAGTTCGGCTCACCCTGCGGTTCCACAGTGGACAGAAGACCAACATTGCGCAGATACAGTTCTTTCATGTACGGGACCTCCTTAACACCAACATTACATAGATATAGTTCTTCCAAGGCAGCTAGGTCACTTAACCCCAGGCACATGGTTAAGGATGCACAATCGTAAACCTTGAGAGATCTTAAATTGCAGCAACCTCCAACATTGAGAAGACGCAATGCAGGTAACTGCCGAAGGTTTTCCAAGCTCCTCAACACAATGCATCCCTTGAGGGAGAGCGCCTCCAAATTGGTAAGCCTTTCAAGCCCCGACAACCTTGTGAGCTTGTTACTCAAGATCTCCAACACCTTCAGATTGGTAAGCTTCTGCAAATCGGCGGGTTCCATGGAATCAATCTGTCGGAGTTGAAGTTCTTGCAAGCCGATCAATTCACCAAGACCCGGGCAACTCACCGACCTACTCGCGTTTCCAACAACCCTCAGAGATTCTAACTTAGACAGTTGTGAGTTCAAACCCCTGACGGTGTGCGCTTTATAACAGCCAGAGAAGAATATCTTCCGCAACGAACTTAGCTTGCTCAAATCTGGAAACATGAACATTTCAGGACATAGCTGTAGTGTGAGCTCGCGTAAATTGGTACAGTGGTCAAGGTTTGGCGGACGGTAAAGCTCCATATGACCTTGCAAGTGCAAATGCTTGAGTGACACTGGCAGATGATCCAGAGTTTTATTCCTGATCGGAACATCAGTCAACCTCAAATAGGTCAAGTATTTCAACGCTTGCAGCCCTGGAAGTTTGCTGAGGCGTGAACAATCGTAAGCATCCAAAGACCTCAGGAGCTCCAACCCTTCCAAGTTCAAGTCATCATCGTCGAGGTCGCATCTGAAAAGCTTCAAGACAACAAGATTCGAGAAATAATGCCATTTGATACCCGCAAAGCTTTCCAGATCAAAGCAGTCTGTCAATGCAATTCTGACCAACTTTGAGCAACAATTGCCGGATCTTTTTCTCTGAAGCTCTGTAATATCGTCAGTCTCATAAACACATCGTCGGGTATCAAAGTCCACTGCTTTCACTTCCATTTTCGCAAGCTCGCGGAATAATTCGTGCATGGCAATACTGCGAAAGCCATCACCCAAGTCCTCCAACATCCCTCTCGTCTTTAGGCGCTCCAACTTGTGCCAAGAGCAACCAGCAGAAGTCAACATGAAGTAAATATTGCACTCGATAGGCATTCCAAGCTGCCCATCTGCGACAACATGCATTGCTACTGCAAACATGGTACCTTACATCTCATTGTGATCATTAAGAGTCTTGGATCCGTAATTTCCATAGGTACTCCGATACTGATACTCTTAAGGTGGTGATTGATCATGGTATTAACACATTACTCCCGAGCTTTGTTACTATGTCATGATTCTCATGTTTTAATGGTTCTCAATTACCTACAGTTAGTTCGCTGTCTGCTTCAACAAGCATTCAAGAATATTCAACTTCCAGAGTTACAGGGTTGGAAACAATTGCGAGTAAAAAAAAGTCATAGTAGACAGAAGTAGTAGTGACAGAAGAGTGCCGATGATCTCCTAGAGCCACGAGGTCACATTGCGAAGGCGATTTTTTAATCGAACAAAATGAAATAATTTAAGTTAGACATTGCAAAAAGCCTTACCCGTCTGCGGACTTGAGTTACCTCCAAGTTGTGGACCATGCTTAGCCAATAGAAAATGTTTCCAGGTACCTCAAGGAAGATATACTTTTCAGGTGTATAAAGAGCCACATCCATAAAAAAAAGCTGGTCGTCTTCACGTAAGCTGTTGTAGCTTCTTTTGAGAACGCTGAAGACACGATGTGTTGTTTCCCCTAAGAGGTTGAACTTATCGGGTTCCTCGTCTAATACGTCCTGCCATTCAGAAGGGTCGGAACTCCGCAGCTGCTCACCCAACACTTTTAGTGCTAGTGGATGATAGTGGGAACCAAAATTTTCACCCTTGCTGTAAAGGCACTCCTCAACACATCTTTGGATATCGTTGTCGTGGTCTTTGTCCCCAAAAGAGTCGTAATCAGGTGCGGCATGGTTGAGAAACAGTTTAGTCGCCTCTTCTCTCTCAAGCTCTGGCATCTCCATACAGTGGCTTTCGTTGATTTTAAGGTGTGATGTAAGTATGCTGAGAGAACGAGCTGTCACTAGCACCATACTATCTTTGTGAAAATCCGCGTCAAGGTACATTTTGGCTTGATCGAGTGACTCAATTGACACATTGTCTAGAGCCAAAAATGTTGCCCTCCTCCGTACTTCATGCTTCAAATAATTTCGGCACTGCATCCCCCATCTCGAGCCAGAATGTGAGTGCCAAAGGTCATTTAACCAGTATGGTTGTTTGTCCTGGGATTAGCATGACTAAGAGAATGTAGAGTGTATTTTGCAACATTTGAAGAACCCGTGTAGGGGACAATCTCCAAGCAGTCGTCAAGCGGAGTTAAGACGAGGTACTCAAAAATTTAGAAGAGAATTAAAAAATGACCCCTCTAAGGAAACTTGGAGACAATTTGTGTCCAGACTGTGCAGCTATGTCTACTTCAACTTGAACAGAATGTTCAACGTGAAAGACGATTGCCCGTACTTTATACCACATACCAGCTTTCCATATAGTCTGGAGATTTATCCAAGGTTTCTTTCAAACAAGACTCCATTTGCATCAACAAAAATTTAGTCTGGACCATTCAGGAGCAAGACTTACCTGGTCCTCCGTCCAGTGCTCAAACTGTTGCTTTGCTGTGTCTGTGAGGGTTTTTATTACGACCTTCAACAACTCTAGTGTGGGGTTGCCAAGTTCTGCATGACACACCTTTCCATGGAACTTCTTATCAAGCTCATTGCATAAAACCTTACAAAAGGTTGTTTTGCCGATTCCGCCCGTGCCATACAAGCCCACCACGCGCACCCCATTTCTAAGGGATTCACAGGTTTTCTCAAATTTTCCGAGTATTCTCTGTTGGATAAGACAGATTGAAAATGGTCAAGGACAATCTGTAGAGCAACCATCATTACACCGCAATCACCATAGAATTATAATTCGATTCATCGTTCAAATATCTCATGGTCTCCTAAACAGCGTGCACCGAGTGCCTTCGAGTGGATGCCACAACTAGTACCATGCCAATTCTTGGGCACGAACAGCATCTTGTTGATGCGGTGGAATACATAGAAGTTTTAGGGACTTTGCTTACCCGACATATTCGCAACCTCCCTTGAACATCTGAATCATCCCACCAAACATCAGGGGGAACTAGATCGCAGAGATAGCTTACAACGACGTCTCGATACGCTTTCACAGAGTCCTCTTGATACGGACTTTCTCCCCGCTTGACGTATTCAATACCTTTGAAAGAGGGCAACTGCTTCAAAGCATCCTTCCATTTGCCAAGCTTGACCCTGTGATCCGCTTGTGCCAAAACTTCCCACGCCGAGAACCAGTGATTACGCCTTGTCGTATCACCCAATTCAGATAGTGATGTTTTGAAGAAAAGAGGGAGAATCTTGGGTTTATTGATATCTGATTCTCGTGCTTGCATGAAAGCAACCAGCTCGAGCATGGGCCACTTGGTCGTGAAGTACTCCTCTGACAAAATCACTACTGCCACCCGACATTGCTGCGCAGCTTGGAAGATCAAGTCTGGAAATCTCTCACCCAGTGGTAAGCTGTCAGCGCGTTTATCAAAGAAAGGGAAACGACGAACGTCCTCCAGTTGATCACATAATGCCTCCACAAAGCTTTTCTGAGCCCCGCTATGGCTCAAAAATATCTTATGTTTGGGTTCCAGCGGCGAGTCCCTGCACACACACTCAAATGTGATGGGTATTCGAACAAGAATTCTTGGAATTGTAGTGGAGGACGGTAAGGATTGGAGCAGACCAGAATACTACTCACCAATTGACTTGATGCCGATCCATTCCCTGTCGCAGTTAGGCCAATCTGTTCCTACGGAGTCGGAAAGCACGGCTGTGAGTGTTAGCCATTACTTTCACGTACTCGTTGACCTGGCCGAGCCGGGGCTTCAAAATACCACATGGATCTCTCTTCCGGCGCCGAATGATGAAAGCAATGAGCTCCGCCACTGAGGCAGATACTCTCCTGCGACGGGGAGGGACAGCTTACAGCGAAGTTTCGAATGGAAGTTGCTTAAGATGCACACAACTGGATAAAAATACAAATAGTACTAAAATAGAATCTAGACCGACAACTTGCTCCATCCATAATAGCCACGAAAGTCAGCAAGGCGGGAAGGGTTGGTATTGAAAATGAACACGCAAGTGGGCTTGTATCATTCAAAGTGAGGCATAGCCTGCAAGCAACGTGACTCGTGTGCAAGAATACGGTATCAAAGGATGCGAATGTTCAACGCCCGTCACGCAAAGAAGATGCGAGAGGCCCGGTCAGTGACCCTGCGCGTCTGCCACCAGACAACAGAGGTACGCTCATGGCCTAGGGGTGGAGCAAGCCTGCGCCGGTCCACCGCCCCCTTGCTCCTCTCGCACCCTCTTCACACTGAATAATGACTTTTGCTCGCTCAGGCAGAGGCGTACGCCGGCCCATTTTGCTCACGTGCGTACCTCTAACACGTACCTCCAACGCGACCAAAACATTTGAGGTGCTCGATGTATGAACCATGTTTGTCATGGTAGGGATTCCCTCTATCTGATAATCACGACAGCTTCTACTCCCTTTGAGCTGCATTAATTTCTATACTTGCTTGACCCCCTTGGAAACCGAGTTGTTCAGCTCCAAAGTTTCAATCCCTTGGTGAGTTTAAGCATCTTAGTATTATTGTCGACCACAATCCATGGTCCTCACAGGTGCGCACATGTTGAGGGGCTCTGAGGTTTTTGCTCGTGATAAGCATCTGGAAGTTCTGTATGCTAGTTCATCTGATCTTAATCTGCTCAAGCCGAAGGTTTATAATGTATGTTGCGTTTAGCGCACGCGATGAAGAATACTCTGAACTAACCTTCACGCTATGATTCCGCTTTTACCCATTTAGGGATTCTTAATTTGATTGTCCTAACACTTGAACGTGTGTGCAGGGACTCTCATTCGGAACTCGAACACAATACATTTTGAGCCACTCTGAGCGGAGCGCAGAAAAGCCTCGTGGGTAGATCATTGGAATCCCGTTACCAATCCGTCGGCAGGATTGTTGGTCAGGATGGAACTTTGGTTAAAGGATGAGTCCGATGATCCAAAGAGCCAGGCCTACAAATTCGACTACCATACAGGTTGCATGATCCAACCATCCATAGAAAGGCTGGTGGAGCATTTAAATCAAATGCCATCCCGACTCGATACAGAAGCTCGCAACCTGCAAACTCATGCTGAGGATGCCATTGAAGCAGAGAAGGAGAGGAATTGGGAGTCCTCGTACCACGAGTATGTACGGTTTTTGGAAATTCTTCACAGTATCGGGTTTGACCTCACGTTCGACCGCACATTTAACAGATATGGGGATTACTTGTGGGTTACCGCCTGGGCAAGCATACCATGCGCTTTGTACAAGCAAATCAAGTTGGGAGATTACGAAGGAGCCACTATACATCTTGGAGCTCTACGAGCAACACGGGACGATGAGATATCTGAAAGACTTCCGATGTTAGCCTATGCAAGCATCGACCAACACATTAGAATCGTAGATTGGGAGACAAGCTACATGCTCCAGAGACGCGGCCAAGTGGGGCTTTCGCATGTTCTCGCAGAACGTGCTGTGAGGGACTTCCCACGTGACTGGCTTCTGAATGCCGACACGCCTGCTGAGGCAACGTTGAGTCACCTTCTTGGCAACCAACACCGCAGGTTCCAGCAGTACGAGAAGGCTAAAGAATGGCGATTGGAATTGAGAAAGTGGTTGCCCAGCAATTTGTCGCTGGACGCTGAAGTGGAAATTACCCTAGACGATGTTTATCTGCTCTGCGACATGGATGATTTAGCGGCAGCTTCCCACAAGCTCCTCAAGGTGAAGCAGAGGATCAGTGATGTGAGCCTGAACCTGCATCTCAGATGGGTGTTGAGCGTGGATAATGCCTGGTGGCAATGCAGGAGGTATCTGGCTCTTCAAGACTCCCCACCCGAGGAGTTATCAAAACATCACTTGGAACAATTTCAAACTATCATAACCTCAATCATGCGCCAAGCATTAACGGTAAGCAATGAAGAGTTTGTACCTCCTCCGAATCTTACCGAGTCGTCACCGTACACCAGGCTGATGCAGGAGGTATCTAATCCCGTGAGCTGCACTGATGACTTCACAGACACCGTTCGTATGATAGAAAACTTTTTCATTGTTATGGATAGAGCGCTCTCCCCTTCGAGCTCACAGGACGTAGGTGATGAAGAGTTTCGAGATTTTTACTGTGAAAAAAGTTCTGGTCAAACCAAGAGAGATGCATTCCTAATTGAAAATTTTGTCAACATGGTGCCGGAAGATTCTGGTTTAAATTCTGGGACATTGTGGCTCTCTGGAACCGTGGGTTTACGAGCGGAAAAATCTCGGATTTGGGATTTTACATATATCAATTACCAAGTTTACCTCACCTCACTTGTCAGCTGTGACATGCCTCTGCCCGGCAGCGACTGGAGTGTCATCTACCAAGTTCTATTTGCATGGGCCGCACTGCCATACGCACTGTGCTACCATACGCAATTCAAGGACTACGAACATTCCATCTGGTGAGTGCTATCACACATTCACATGGACATTCAAACATAACCTTTTCATGAAGCACTGAAGTGTTGTCCATGGCTGCACTTGCTTTCTGCCAAATTTTCCTTGCCATGAACTACTATTGGCAAATCTAATGTTCTCGGCATTTCACCTAGATATGGCTTGATGGCCCATGCGTTTGTCTGCGGAAGGGAAGTACCCTTCTGTAGTCAAACGCCTCTGCAAACTAAAGCTAAGGTTTCCTGGATGAGCTCAGGAAAACATGCTGCCATCAAGACACACTGATTCTTGATTCCGAGTACAAAATTGCTCAATGTTTTTGCTGTACCTCATCTGATGGTCATCTCCTCTCTAAACTTGTCTTTCATTTGTGTAGGTTCTTGCAGACAATTCAAACCGCTATAGTGAATTTCCCCCATGACCTGCTCACAAGGGGGGCTTATGCAGCCGTTGCGATGCAGGTGAGGATGGCTGCGTGGGAGTGGAGTTGGGCGCTTCGTGAGGAAGGGATGTTGGACAAGGCGGAGGTGCTTTCGAAGGTGGCAACGCAGAAATTCCCACGCCCGTTTCTGGATGACACCCGCAGCCCTGGATTACCAGGGGTGTGCTGAGGCCTCGTTGTGTAAATTATTAGCCAAACTGTACAAGAAGTTGGGACAACCTGATGAAGCCAGAATCTGGGATGCCGAGCTCACAAAGTATGTGGCTCGACAAAATGATCCTCCCACTCACTTGCAAAAAGTAGTAGGTCGCGTCCCGCGCCCCAGATCAGACCTTTCAAAGTATCCACGAATTGGTAACATCTCTCCATGTATTCGACATGCCAGACCCCCTCCCCGCTCCAGCGGATTGTCATCACCAGAGCGGATGTTCAACGCCGATCCAAACAACAGTTTCTTATGACCAGGTTTAGCATGTCTTGATTGTGGCAGGGCATGGTGGTGGAATCGTTACAGAAACAAGCATTCTTGTGATCATTGTACATCCAAAAAATTTGTGAAAATACCAATTAGGTCGGTATGGATTTGTACTTATCTGAAACTCACATCAGCCCCTTCAAAAGGATCTGATGCACAAGTTGCAATGCTGTCAGGGCAAATTTTGTCCTTCGGTTGGCCAAGACCCTGCACAACACTGGTTTAGACTCATGGACTTAGACAGCTTGGTTGACATTATGAAAGACAGAGTAAGGCCTGTTGGCAGCTGCAGTGCGGTGTCTTTGTCATTGCGTGTCTACACCTCGTGTACATGTAGGTACCGTACCCTCATGTGAGGGTATCTGAAATGCACAAGAGGTGTAAACATAAGATACCCTCATCTCTTACCCACACAACAGTGGTCTGAACAAACGTGGTATAGTTGATTCATAAAGGTGAGATTCCTCATGTGTGCCCTTGAAAGCTTGAAACACATATTAGAGGTGCATTGATGCCTTTGGATGGCTGATGGAGAAGTGACAAAAACCAAGCTGTGACCTGTAATTTTTGAATGGCTTTGAAGTCTCAGAGGTTAGACGAACCCCATAACAACCAAGTGTGTAGATATTTTGTTGTCCTTAGTTGGACAAAGTCCATACGGTAGAACTATTGCACATTCTTGTTTAGCATTAGATGCTATGTTTTTTTCCAAGTACAATCTAGACAAGCCCATCCAATGTTCAACAAATTTTGGAGAACGTGTCCTCTTTTACACGGCCCTCCAAAGGCCCTAATTTGACTTTGATGGATATGGAATTATACTATTCTGGCTTGTGTTCTTCCAACTTGTATTATACATGGGGTTACATGCCTCATCTTATTAGAAGCTTTGGACTCATTCCTTTGAGATCTCCTATGGTCCCTATTGATATAATCAATGTCCAATGAAAGTGCCAACTTCAACAAGACTCTCTAATTGTAAGGCTAGAGGTTTGAATTTATTGAGAGCATTAAATGTAGTGGCGCTTTCCATGCTATTTACTATGGTCTATAGTATTTATTGTAGCTACAAAGTTTAGAATGTAGTGAGAAGATACTGTTTATCTTCTTCCCTTCTCTTTACATAAGAAAAATAATCCTATCAATTAACCATGTATGTGTGTGTGCATATGACTTCTAGCTCTTGTCTTTCTTTCTACAAAACATTCTCAATACATCATCAGCACAATTTGCTACTATATACTATCACAATGTTCTTTTAATTATAGTCTTGATTCTTCAAACCTATTGCTACTCTTGATCCTTGTGTAATTTTTATTAATCTGTTGAATCTTGTTGCACTTCTTACTAGCCCCTCACACCTTGGTTACTTGATCCATTCTATGCCCTGGTTGCTTAGAGTACTTGCTCCAGCCATACCTTCCTGTTGTTGCCTTGATGCCTCCTTGTTGCTCCCTCCCTGCTACTACTGCCTCCTTCTTGCTACCGTCAAACTATCCTGCACCTGCTGACTAAACAGCCACTGAATTGTCACCAAACTGCCATCAAACTGCCACTGAACTGACACCCAATTGACACCAAACAACCGTCAACCTACGGCCAAACTATCACCAAACAGCCGCCGACCTTGCCATTGTCGTTGCCTACCTGCCGCAGCCGCCGATAAGTGCTGCAACTGCCTTGTTGCTGCTATTCTGTTGCCACAATCCACAACTGTCAAGAAAAAAAATAAAATAAAATAAAATAATATTTTTGATTTCAAGTTCAACTTTATCATTTTATTTGACTTTATATTTTGAAGTACGTTTTACTCAACTCTTCTACTTGATCTTGTATTTTTTTTTTACACATTTATTTATAATGAGTGTTTCAATATCTTCAACCACTTCTACTATGGTTCCAACTATTACCACTGCATTGCAACATTTTCAAGCTCTTTTATTTCTACCATTGATTATAGATGGCAACGATTATATATTATGGGCAAAAATGGCAAAAGCAAATTTATTTGCAAAATAATTCTTGAATGCTATTATGTTTGAAGAATCTCCTACAATAAGTACTTCTATTCCTCCAACTATTGGTTGGAAAGCACTTCTTCTCTTTTGTTGTCATCTTGTACCTGTATTACAACATCAATATTTGGAAATAGAAGATCTTGCAGAACTTTGGAAGAATCTTAAATCCAAGTTTGATCATCAAAAGACCATTTTCCTTCTGCATCCATGTCATAATTGGACACATTTACGTGTCTTGGATTTTCAAAATTTGAATGCTTTAATAGTGAAATGTATAACATTGTCTCACAATTACGATTATCTAGACAAAACATCTCTAAAGAAGAAATGATTGAGAAAATTCTATCTACATTTCTTCATGTATTTGTTGTGCTTGTACAACAATATAGAAACATGAAATTTTAGAGTCATTCTGATCTCATGTTGTATCTATTTCTTGTGGAGAAGCAAAATGAGCTACTCTTGCGTTATGCGGAAGCTCGTCCTATTGGAACCAAAATTCCAGAATCTCATGTAATTAATATTCCAAAATCTAAGAAACAATTATACAAACATGGAAAAAATGCTAAGAAGCACCAAATGAATTATAGTCGTGACCATTTCTACCCATATAGAAAGAATCAACGTCTTATAATTAATTATAGTAGAAAACAAAAATGAGAGATGCGTTCTTACTTTAAATGTGGAATGATTGGACATTTGGTACATGCATGTTGTACTTTAGAGTATTTTATGAAAATATTCCAAGAAAATAAGAAACTTTGAGTATAGACTCATGAAGTTCATACTATGGATGCGTCCATGGATTCCATTGGTGTTGATGATTTAGAGGCTTATATGAATGACAAAACCTCTAATGATGAATCAAATGATGCATTCATTGATTTTGTAACAACACATACTATCTTGCGAGATAGACGATTTTTTATTCAAAAATCTTCAACTTGGCAAACTAAAAATATGATGACCATGGTTGGAACAAATGTGTTTTGTTTCCAAGAGGGAATAGCGATGGTAAAATTACCTGTGGATGGAATCATAAAATATAAACATGCGATGTTTAGACCCTTAGCACCTCGGAGTCAAATCAACTATCAAGATATCCATATGAATGGTTATTACCTCTCAATCGCCATTTTAAATAAAAAAGAAGTTTTGGTTTTTACAAAAAATCATAAAGTTGTTGTAAAAGCTTTTGCTATAAAAAATGGTTTATGTCGAATTGCAATTCGGCCTACTATTATATTTAATTTTGCATCATCTATCACAAAGAGTTGTGTTTCTCTCTAGCATGGACGATTGGAACATCCAAGATCTATATTATTTAAAAAAATCATTCCATATATAACTCGGTACAATTTAAAGCCTACAAATATAGACTCTATGGAATTATGTTATGCATGCATGCAAGGCATGATGATTACTCGGCCTTTTATTTGGAAAATTCCACATGAATTACCACCAATGCTTGAAAGTTTGCATGGTGATATATGTAGTCCTATGAATCCAATATCGGGACTATTTTATTATTTTTTGGTCCTTGTTGATGCATTAGGTAAACAATCACATGTTTTATTATTATCAACCCAAAACATGGTGTTTGCCAATCTTATATCTATGCTTATTTGTTTTCAGGCATATTTTCCAAAATATCCTATAAAAATATTACGTATGGATAATACAAAAGAATTTGCATCAAAGTCTTTTGAAGACTATTGTATTGCAACAGGAATTGAATTGACATATAGTATTTTCTATGAACATGCTCAAAATAGACTTATAGAGTTATTTATAAAGCATATACAATTCATTACTCAACCACTCCTTTTTCATGCAAACTTATTTGCATCTATGTGGAATTATGTAGTTTTATATACTACAGTATTAATACGCCTCCACCCTTCTTTTCTTGAAATTGTTTCTCCACATGAGCTCATTTTGGGTAGTATTCTAAATGTATGTCATTTATAAGTATTTGGTTGCCGTGTTTAGATTCCAATATCAGAACTTCAACAATGTATCATTGGAGCTCATCCACGAGAAGGCATATATATTGGTTTTGATTCATCAAACATTATTTGTATTGTTGATCCATCAACTAACACATTATTATGTGCACGTTTGCAAAATTATTATTTTGAAGAAAATGTATTTCCATCTCTTCAAGAAAGAGTATCAAATCAACAAAGAAATAAAGTACTTGTATTTGAAGTACTAGAAATGTTTACAATGAATTCCTATCTTAGGACATCTTTGGCTAAAATTGAAGTTGCTAATATTTTATATCTAAAATGGATCGCAGATAAAATACCTGATGGTTTCAATGATGTACCTAGGATTATAAGAGTTCCTATTAATGAGGTTCAAAATGTACCTACTCAGATTGTAGTGCCACTGACTACAATATCTCAAGTTATAACAACAACAATTAAAAGAACTCGTGGACGAGATAAATAACCACGCAAGAAAAAAACTATAATATTAACTAATCTTGGTATTATTTTTCAAGAAATTTCTACTCATCCTATGGAACCACTAATTTATAATGATATATCCATGCATAATGTACCTTCAATTCTTGGGAAAAAAAACCTTGGAATTTGAAGGAATAAGATTAAGTTGAATAAAAAATTATCTACTTTGTATTGTACTATAGATGATATTTGGAATAGACCATCTATTATAATAGATGAATCATTTACATATATAATTATAGAAGCTCTTTCTTGCAAAGAAGACGATCCTAAACCTCAAACCACCAAAGAAGCAATGCGTTGCTCTAACTCGTTAAAATGAAAAACTCTCATCGAGGAAGACTATACTTTTTTGCGTAAGAAGAAAGTCTTTGGTCCAATTGTGGACACTCTAATTTCTCACCTTGTGGGATATAAGATGGTATTAATATGCAAGCGAGATACTAAAGGTCAAATAATTTGCTATAAATCTCATCTTATTACTCAAGGATTTATCCAACGATTTAGTATTGATTATGAATCTACATATTCTCCAATCATGGATTCAATTATATTTTGATATATTATTAGAATGGCAATCCATGCTACCCTTGAAATGCATCTCATTAATATGATAATTACATATTTGTATGGTTCACTTGATGCAAATATTTATATAAAAGTTCTACCTGATTTAGAAATAGAAACTCCAAATATACTTGATTCAAGATGATATCATGGTATTAAATTACACAAGGCCTTATATGGTCTAAAATAATCTGAATGCATGTAGTATCAATGTCTTCGAGATTATTTAATTATAAATAAATTTATAAATGATCCACTAATTCCTTGTTTATTTATTAAAGGAGATAAAAATGGTTTTGTGATCATTGCTATATATGTTAATGATCTTAACCTAATGAGTATTAGATCTACATGTGGTGCAGCTATTAACCTACTTATACGTGAATTTGAGATAAAAATGCTAAAAAAACAACTTTCTACATTAGTCTGCAGATTATACATCTCATAGATGGTAGCATTTTTTTCTACCAACATATATTAGACAAATCTTATAGAGATTCAATATGATTGATGTATATCTATTGTCTATACCAATGGTTGGATGTGATTATGATGGTCATGATCCATATCATTTGTACGAAGAAGTGGAGGAAATATTAAGAGAGCAATATCCATACCTCATAGCAATTAGAATACTTTTATATTTAGCCACTTCTACAAGACCAAATATTACATTAGTACTTATTGTTCTTATAAGATACAACACACATCCAATACTACAACATTGGAATGGCATTAAATATGTATTACATTATTTAAAAGGCATTGAGGATTTGGGATTATACTACACACGATCTGCAGATCCAAAACTGGTTGGATATTCTGATATAAGATATAAATTTGATATTGCAACAGCTAAATGTCAAACATGCTATACATTCTTAAGATATAGAGTTGCAATATCATGGAAATTAATAAAACAAACTATAACTATAACTTCATCTAACCATGTAGAAATTATTGCCTTACATAAAGCATCTCGAGAATGTATTTAGTTGCGATCAATTGATAAACTCGTTCAAACAACTTATGGATTTTTATATGATGATTCTCCAACTATCTTATATGAAGATAATTGCGCTTGTATTGCTCAAATGCAAGTTGGTTTTATTAAAAGAGATATGAAAAAATATATTGATCCAAAGTATTATAATTATATTCATGATTTGATTACTGATCAATTACTTAAGATCAAGAAAATTAAATCTGCAAATAATCTTGCTGATCTCCATGCCAAAGTTTTCCCTTTTTGCAACCATGGCCAACTTACTTATAGCATTGGCATATAAAGACTTGCTTTTCTTGCACACAAAAGTTAATGAACTCTTAAGACAAAGTTGTACTCTTTTTCCTTCATCTATGGTTTTATCCTTAAATACAATAAGGTTTTTTTAGATAAGATTTTAATGAAGCAATAGTTTTGATCTTAAAAAATTATAGAAAAAGTATAGATTATAATTCTATATATATAAATATTATGACAAGTATAGAGGAGTGTTTAGAGCATTAAATGTAGCCAGCACTCTCCATACTATTTACTAAAGTCTATAGTATTTACTATAGCTACAGTGTTTAGAATATAGTGGGAAGACACTGTTTATCTTCTTCCCTTCTTTTTACTTAAGAGAGATAATCCTATCAAAAAACCATGTATGTATATGTGCATATGACTCTCCAGAATGTAATACTCAAATTTACTCAAATTTTTATGTAATGAGTTGACTCTCCAGAACTTTTATTTGCCACAAATTTCTTGGAATAGATACATTTGGTAATTTTGTAGTAAGAAGAGATGTTAGAAAGCACCTAATTTCTATAAAGAATATTGAAAATCAATCAAAAAACTTCCATTCCAATAAGTTGGGAACAAGCCTCTTTTCACTTTTCTGTCTAATACAACCTTTATATGAAAGCATGAGATACATTTTTTTCATATATGTTACTACTTGCAAACATAAAAACATCTCCAAAAATTTATATCAATGTGAGTTACTGACCCAAATACTATTGTTTTCAAAAGGTGTTGAAATATTTTTATAAAATATTGGTTTAGTAGTAAAGTTCTAAACTTCTACTTAAAAACTTGATACAATATAATTTGTGCATCATTTAGATCTTGCATCATTGATTCGTGCATCAACATGATAGTAACATTATAAAATTAAATTCCATTTTCCAAAACAAATGCAAAATATGTACATAGTATGTTTTGTTTTTAGTACATTTTTGATATATACCAAAGATGTAAGACGACAATGTAAATACAACATTTATTTCTATCATGTCAAATTTACATAGAAAATATAATAGTATTTTCACAAAAGAACTAACAAAAAAAAAACATGCAAAAAATGGTTATTTTGCAAGGCTTGCTAAATTCAAGATGATATCATGTAGTAGAAGGACCTTGTGATGCCTCCACAATCGTCATACAATCATTCTCGGTCCATAGATCATGTGCCCTACACATCCAACATATCTTCAAAAGTCACATTAGTCCCCAAGCTCACTATAGATGTTCTATAAGTGCTCTAAGAATATCTTATAGATACTATGTAACTGCCTTAGGGATACTTTGAAGATAGTTAAGTGGTGTATAAATTTGAGTCATAAAAATATGCACAATCAATATTTTGGAGGTTGTCAAATTGTATACTAGGCTCAATGAGATGACCAAGCTTAACAGATCTCATACCATATGATTCTATGGTTAGACCGAATATAATCTATCATAATGTGGTGCGGCCACAAAAGTAATCAAGGCCAGGTTTAGGGTTGAAAAAGACATTGAGTGAAAAAGAGCCAGAGCTTGGGGGGGAGATAAAATAATATTAATAATATTATAGAGGCAGCAAGAGTGGCACTTCATAAGAGAAGAGAGTCGTCGTTTATGAACGATGGTGTCGTGTTGTAACACGAGTATACTGTGAAAATATAAAGAAAGCGGACTTTTATTAATGTTCAGTTATCTCGAATATTGGGAGCAACGACCAACTCCAGTGCAAATACTGAGTGGTCAGGTTCAGTCACCCCGTTACAATCAGCCGGGGGATACTGAAATGCTCCGTTCGATTCCAATAACGGGAGTTAGGAAGAAGAAAAAGGACCAATTCACACGACAGGTGAGCTTGGTTCGAAGAGCCAATTGGATCCAATTTCGAGAATCCAATCCGGATCCTCTTACCCAATATGAGACTTGAATTGGTCGGGCAATTCAATGCAGTCTAATTATGAGAAAATCCAAGTTTTATTACGCGCCTCAGCCAGTCTGACTCGAAGGACCAATTTGATTCAATTACGGGAACGTCCAAGATACTATGGGCATCTTACCCAATATGAGACCTGAATTGGTCGGGCGACTCAATGTGGACCCGAGTACGGGGTTTTGATTCTGTTTCAGGCTGTCCCATTCTCTGTGCCGTTTCAGGGAATGTTGTTTTCGATAAATGGATCTCTTAAAGGTAAAAACGGAGGAGGAAGCTCTGACGGCGGGAGCCAATTTTGGATCTAAGTTCTGATGGTGGGAACCAATTCCGGATCCAAGACGGAAGATTGAAGAAATTCAAGGGATAAGGTTAGGGGGAGAATAAGTTTTGGGAGGGGGGTTTTCAGATCAGGGAGGTTTTTTTAGATTGGGGGGGTTTTGAGATCAAAGAGCTAGCTTCAAGCTCTTTTCAAGGTTACTAGTTCGGTTTTCATTAGGAATTATTGAAGATGAGGGATTCGAGAGGAGTTTCATGCTTCGGATCGGGGAAGAAAAGATGGAAAATTGGATTTTTCTTCTTCAAAGGTTTTGGGAAGATTGAGGCAATCGTTGCTGAAATCAGTGTTGTAATGGTGAATTGAGATTTATTAATGAAGTGGATTTGAATACTCCTGACCGTTTTGTGAAATCGAGTTACTTCTGTTATTGAAGAATTAAAAGGGTATCTATAGGATTGAGTATGCGGAATGAATGAAATTTATTGGGTTAATCTAACAAGACAGTCAGTGGATACAAGATCGTAAGTATAAAGCGACATTAAAGATTAACACTTTGGGTTGTTCGGGGTCCTCTATAACGTCAAGATGCCTACCGGTAGGGGCAAAAAGGACTTCAACAAGCAATCGAAGGACATCCGTATAGATTTATGGTATATTTTTACAGTCGTTTATATTTCAGCACTCAAAAACAGATGGACTGCTTGACTATTGGGAAATCTCCATACTACCTTCTACAGCCAGACGCCCGACGCATTCTCAAGCAGAAAAGCATGTAATACGAAAAAAGTGGTGAACCCGACGTGAAAGCTTGAGGTGGAAAGTATTGGATTTTAGTTGATTTTATCTTTATTTTATGGAAAACAAAAATAAAAATTTTAAAGGATTTTTGGGAGGAGTTTTTGGTGGGGATTCTTCTAAAGGACAAGGTATGCACATGGATCCGTCTATTGCTAGTATGTTTCAAGCCTTCTCATTATCAATGCAGCAACAACAAAGTAATGATCGAAAAGAAGCTTTGGCAACCAAAGCATTGCAAGCAGTGGTCAATAAAATTGATCAATTTGATGGGAGGAATATTTCAAGGTATTTAAGAGGTTATGTTCATAAAATGGAGTTAAATCGGGTTTCTGAGAAGAAAATGGTTGAACTATTTGGACTTGCCACGATATCGGAGATAAGAGACCATATTACATCGATTATTGATCGTTATGGGAATTCATGGGAGGTTTTTTTGACATGCATTGAAAGACGAATATTTCTTAGAAGATGCTAATCGCGTTACTAAGAAGCTGTTTCTGGGATGGATTGAATAGCCCAATAAGAATTTGCAAGCAACAGAGCTACTAAGGAAATTTGAAAGGCAGTACTCTCAATTATCAAAGGTAGAAAAATTGACATTGGAGCCGAACAAAGTTGATCTATTTCTTCAAGCTGCTGATAGAGAATTGCAAGAGAAATTAGAACTCCTTCTTGAAGACAAAGAAGAAGATGAAGGATTGACAACGAAGTGGAAGAACGTTGAAGATGCGGTGGAGTTGCTTACAAAAAAAGAAAGGAGGAAGGATAGGAGCAATATTCCAAAACCAGTACAAGCACCCAAAGCTCCAGTACGTACAACACCACCAACAATGCCTACAGTTCAACCTTCGACATCCTTATCAAAGAAAGCAGATATGGGGATGGAAGAAATTATACGAAAAATGCGAGATCTTCAAATCAAATTGGCAAGACTTAAAGAGAATACTTCTATAAACAATTCGAAGAATGTTTCAAAATAAGGATATGTACAAAGATGCATTTGGTGTGATGATGCTTCACACACTAGAAAAGATTGCAATGAATTTAATAGTATGATACGGCAGGGGATTATTTGCTGGAAAGATGGAAAGATAGCATTGAAAAATAGAGAAGATCTTCTTCAAACCAATTTTGGCAAGGGAGGAATGAGAGCATTGGTTCCAGATTACCTAAAAGAGCATGAAACAGCAGCTCGAGAAAGTACAAGTTATGGTGCTAGAGTAGATGGTGAAATTGGTGGAAGTATGGAAACTAGTGAATTTTGGGCTTCTGTCGTTTCTACAATGCAAGAAGGGAAATTACATCGAGAAGCATTATTGAGGACTGCAGCTACAATACGAGGTAGAACTGGTTGAGAGGATCCTGTTGAATCTCTTTCACTTCATGCATATATTGCTAAGAGCCAACATAAAGCTTTGATGGAAGAAAAGAGGCAAGGAAATTTTGATGATAATAGAGAAGGAAATTCTTCTAAGAGGCAAACTCGAGGAGACAAGGCTCGGGAGGCAGCTTCACAAGAATTGCTTGTAAAGGATACCTCAGTATCATTGGGAGAAAAAACAAAGGAGACAAAAGATAAGGGCAAATCAATTTCTTATAAGCTACTTTCTGATATTGAAGCGACAACAAATTTGAAAGGGGTGTTGGAAGAACGTATATTAAACGCTAAGGTGGAATTCACATTGAAAGAAGTCTTGGAAATTGCAAAGAAGGAGTTTCATGATGTTATCATTGACATCATTAAGCGAAATAGGTAATTAATGGGTGAAACTGGAATGAGTCATGCTATTGATGCAAGAATATATAAAAATGGAGAAGAGGTTGATATTGGTTACAAGCAACCAACAAATGAAAAGAATGGGAATAATCAATGAGCACACTTTGAAGATTATAGTGATAAGGAAATGGAAGCTTTGAGCCATTATACTTGAAAGTATTGGACAAGGACAAATACTGAGGTATTGGTGAAAGTAGGAGATATAGAAGAACCAATTGTTGCTTTAATCGACCATGGTTCTGAAATAAATCTCATGTCTAAAGATCTTTATAAGAAGCAAAAATGGCCAATTGATATGGGAGATGGATGGGCAATACGAGCAGCTAATAACACACAGGGCGAATTATATGGAGCTTGTCCAGATGTCAAAATTCGGATTGGGAATGTTGTGATGGAGCAACATTTCTTTGTTCAAGATACAACGTCTTATCCGTTGATTTTAAGACAACCTTATATCACGGCAACACGGATGGAAACAAAAGTACTTGATGATGGTTCTGCTTATGTAAGGATACGGAGCAAAGATGAGAGGAAAGCTGTATAATTTCTAACAATACCTCCTAACCATGAACAGAATCGAGATAGGTTGAGGGAGAAACCATTGCCAAAGATTGTTGAAGGATTTAAGGATTATGGACAGGTACCACTGTAAAGCGAGATTATGGAGGTACAAAAGAAGAGGTACTCTCGCGAGATGAAGGTGCCTTTGATGCAAGTTTTATTGGTATATTGGAGAATGGAAATATTATGTATAAGAAAGTTGATGATTTTAAAAGAAAGGAAAGAAAAAGATTATATGATATAGAAGGACAGTTATGCAAGTTAGGTACATTACAAGATGATGAAAGGATTTTGGATGTTTATGAAGAAAATGGACAGGAAGATTCATTGGAATTGATTACATCTATTGGATTAGGGGATAATGATAAGATTGTTGAGATTTATTGGAGAGAAATTTATACCATGCTTGAATCTTTTCAAGTACCAGAAGTCACAGTAGAGACGAGATATAAAACGGCAGATAAGAACGTAAAGCCTGTTGTCGGACCATTACTAGAAGATTCTAAAGAACAAATGGGAGAAGCATTAAAAGAAGCAAGTTTAAGAGATCCAATGAGTATTGGACATCAGTTTACTAAAGAAACTTTTGAAGAATTGAAGATTGGTTCTGATGGTTCTTTATTGCCGGAGGAAATTACTTGCTTCAAAAAAATGTTGGCTAAACAAGGTAGATCGTTTGCCTTCGAATCTCATGAAATTGGGTGTGTGGATCCAAATATTGTAACACCTATAGTTATCTTCACTGTACCGCATGTACCTTGGAATCTAAGACCGAGTACAGTACTGAGGGCACATTTATCTAAATTGGTTGAACTATTAAAGGAAAAGATAAAGATGAAAATATTGAAACCTTCATTTGCGTCGTATTCTAGTCGATGGTTTACGGTACCTAAGAAGAATGGGTCACTACGGTTTATTCAAGATATGCAACCGGTGAATGCAGTAACTGTCAAAAATGTAGGAATTGGACCTATTGTAGATGAATTTACTGAGGCGTTTGCTGGAAGGGCAATCTATTCAATGGGTGACTTGTATTCAGGTTATGATCAATTTCAACTTACCGAAGGAAGTAGAGATATGACAACAATGAGGACACCCTTTGGATTGGTTAGAATGTGCACTCTTCCTCAAGGTGCGACCAACTCAGTTGCGTATATGATGAATGGGATGAATAAGGTATTGAGAGATTTTATTCCGGAGAAGACTATGCCTTTTCTGGATGATGTTTCTATAAAAGGGTGCAGAGAAGGAGACAAGGATGAAACTTTAAATACGAGGGGATGTCGCAAATATGTTGTTGATCATATACAAGATTGTGAAAAGATTTTAACTCGGCTTGGAGAAGTTCATCTTACATTATCGGGTATGAAGTCCGTATTTGGAGTACGAGAAGTTGTGATTGTTGGACATTTATGTGGATCTTACAGAAGAAAACCAGATCCGACTAAAGTTGATGCAATTGGAAGGATAAAAGAGGATTGTGATTCTTTAACAGAGATTCACAGGTTTTTGGGTGCATGTATATTTTATTCAATCTGAATTCCTCATTTTTCTCACATAGCGGATCCATTATATGAACTGTTACGCAAAGGTTACCGATTTAAATGGAATGAAAGGCATATTCAGGCAATGCAAAGATTGAAGAAATTATTGATGTTACCTCCAATATTGAAGAAGGTTGATTATAAGTGCAATAGACCAGTGGTTCTTACTGTGGACGCTAGTCCAATTGCCATTCAATGGGCTGTGGGTCAAGATGATTCCAGTGGGAATCGATTTGCAGTTTGATTTGGGGCTAAAGTTTTAAGTTATTGTCAGCGTGCATATTCGCAAGTCAAAAGAGAACTTTGAGGGGTTGTTTCGGCTATGAAAGCTGAAAAGGACTATTTGATTGGGGCCGTAGTAGTAATTGAAATAGATTGCTTGCCATTGCTTGGAATGATTATTAACTGTTCAACGCCAGATATTGCAATGTTGAGATGGATTGCTTATATTAAGTCACTAAATCCAAAATTTAAGCATATTACTGGAAAAGATAATTTAGTAGCAGATATGCTATCTCGAGCAAGATACGAGAGGGAGGACGAAATGGTTGAAGACATTGATGACGTTGGGTTGAAATTCTATTTAATATCAAATCTCAATAGAGAAGACAAGCTATTTCTTGAAGAATCTTATGAAGGAGAATCATCGGATATTGCTCAATAATTGAATACCTTGATTAAACAGGAGAATTGGTCTATAGAAAAATTCAAACAAATAAGAAAAAAAACATATGGATTCTTACTTCGAGATGGATTCTTATGGAAGAGACCGAAGAAAGGAATTGGGATGCCACAACGAGTGATAGGCAAAAAGAAAGAAAAACTAAAATTATTGAAGGAGTTTCATGATAGTTTATGGGCAGGGCATAGAAGAATCTGGACTACTTTTGCTAAACTCAAGGAACGATATTGGTGGAAAAATATGTATCGAGATGTACTCTCATTTGTAGAGTCATGTGAAATCTGTCAATTGTATTCTAATATCCGACATCAAGATGGTCTTCATCCTACGTATCCTCTAGCTATTCATTTTAAATGGGTTGTTGATTTGGTTACTATGCCGGTAGGATTATGGCAGATGAGATATTTGGTTTTAGCTCGTGAAGATTTATCAAATCAAGTAGAAGGAAGAGCATTGAGGACAAAATCTACAGAGGGGATCTGTAGGTTTTTGCTTGAAGTTGTCATTTGCTGCTACGGATGCGTAGGAAAAATCACTGCAGATCGTGGAGAATTAAATGCACAAGAAGCTCGTAAGTTCTTTGAAAGATGTGGAGTTAAACTATCACTGACTACTGCTTATAATCCACAAGGGAATGTAAAAAGCGAACGTGGTCACCCACCAATTGTGAAAGCATTGGTTAAAGCTTGTAATGGAAAAGTTAAAGAGTGGCCACGGCTTTTGTCATTTGCATTATAGGCTGATGGAACAACACATAGTTCGGTGACAGGATATATGCCAGTAGAACTTATGACAAGTCGAAAACCAATTATGCCAATTGAAGAAAAGGTACTTATTTGGAGTATGCTATCATGGGAAGATGGATTGACAAGAAAAGAACTTCTGGCTATTAGGATTCGACAATTGGAGCAAAGAACGGAAGATTTCCAGATAGCATTGAGAAGGTAAAAAAGAGCAAGGTTACAAAACAAGGCACGATTCGATAAGCAATATCAATTGAGACCAAAAGCAATCGAGGAAGGTGACTAGGTACTTATTTATGAAAATAGTCTGGATAATCAACATAGTACTTTGCGGAAATTTTTAAAACGTTGATTTAGACCATATGTAGTAAGAACTGTTCATGATAATGCGACTTACTCGTTACGGGAGTTAGATGGTACAAAATTGAAAATACCAATTGCAGGAAAGCGAGTAAAAATATTTAAACGAAGACATGGGGAGATGAATATGGTAGACCTTAATGAAGGTATAGAGATTCCACAGCAAGAAGATGAAAGTGATTTGGATAATAAAGGTGACGAAGACGAACTGGGCAAAGACGTAGAGGATATATTCTGAATCAAATAGCAATTGGATAAATTGGTGTATATTGGAGGATGCACAGGTTCAGAGGGGGTTCATGTCGTGTTGTAACAGGAGTATACTATGAAAATATAAAGAAAGGGGACTTTTATTAATGTTCAGTTACCTCGAATATTGGGAGCAACGACCAACTCCAGTGCAAATACTGAGTGGTCAGGTTCAGTCACCCTGTTACAATCAGCCGGGGGATATTGAAATGCTCCATTCGATTCCAATAACAGGAGTCAGGAAGAAGGAAAAGGACCAATTCACACGACAGGTGAGCTTGGTTCGAATAGCCAATTGGATCCAATTTTGAGAATCGAATCCGGATCCTCTTACCCAATATGAGACTTGAATTGGTTGGGCAATTCAATGCAGTCTAATTACGGAAAATTCTAAGTTTTACTACGGGCCTCAGCTAGTCTGACTCGAAGGACCAATTTGATCCAATTACGGGAACGTCGAGGATACTACGGGCATCTTACCCAATATGAGACCTGAATTGGTCGGGCGACTCAATGTGGACCCGAGTACGGGGTTTTGATTCTGTTTCAGGCTGTCTCATTCTCTGTGCCGTTTCAGGGAACGTTGTTTTCAGTAAATGGATCTCTTAAAGATAAAAACGGAGGAGGAAGCTCTGACGGCGGGAGCCAATTTTGGATCTAAGTTCTGATGGTGGGAACCAATTCCAGATCCAAGATGGAAGTTTGAAGAAATTCAGGGGATAAGGTTAAGGGGAGAATAAATTTGGAGGGGGGATTTTTTCAGATCGGGGGGGGGGTTTTGGAATCAAAGAGCTAGCTTCAAGCTCTTTTTAAGGTTACTAGTTCAGTTTTCATTAGGGATTTTTGAAGATCAGGGATTAAAGAAGAGCTTCATGCTTTGGGTCAGGGAAGAAAAGACGGAGAATTGGATTTTTCATCTTCAAAGGTTTTGGGAAGAGTGAGGCAATTGTTGTTGAAGTCAGTGTTGTAATGGTGAATCGGAATTTTTTAATGAAATGGGTTTGAATACTCTTAACTGTTTTATGAAATCAAGTTACCTTTGTGATTGAAGAATTAAAAGGATGTCTATAGGATTGAGTATGCGGAGTGAATGAAATTTATTAGGTTAATCTAACAAGACAGTCATTGGATACAAGATCGTAAGTACAAAGTGGCATTGAAGATTAATAGTTTGGGTTGTTTGGGGTTCTCTGTAACGTCTAGAGGCCTACCGGCTGGAGCAAAAAGGACTTTGATAAGCAGTCGAAGGGCATCCATATAGATTTGCGGTATATACTTGTAGTTGTTTATATTCCAGTAGTCAAAAATAGATAGACTGCTTGACTATTAGCGAATCTCCATACTACCTTCTACAGCCAGATGCCCGACGCGTTCTCGAGTAGGAAAGCACGTAATACGAAAATGGAGCGAGGAGATTGGCATCGTAGGATGGGAGAGGTTCATTGTCTTTGTTATTGTATGAATCAATGGTACACTAGAAGCCTATGTCTTAGCATGTGCAGGAGCAACATGCAATGGAGTGGCTGAACTTGTTCTTGTCCACAGCGATGCACAATGCAGAGGCTTCTGTATATGGCACGTTGGATGGAGTATATCAGAGGAGCCACAGCTTTGGGAATGGAAGAAGCGCATGGTTACATACGTTCAATTAATTCTTTTCGAGCTTTTTGAGCTTGTCGGTGTCGAGGGGTGAATTTTTAAAATTTTCAATACTGAACGAGGAGTCCTTGATTGAGGCGAAGAGCGAGAAGTAGGAAGCGAAAAGCAAAGTGGATCAAGCGGACTTGCGAGGGCTAAGTTTGAGATCAGGGTCGTCGCTAAGTACCAGAGAATCGTTGATGGGATCACAGATATTTTTTAATGCGTTGTTCAATAAGTTTTTATCATCGAACAACAAAAACAAGGAGGCGTGGCCAATGGTAGACATATACGAGTGTGATCAATTTTGGATGTTTGAATTCAAATTGAAGTGATGGATGAAGGAAAGAAGCCATAATTGGACGGAGTGCTCGTTTGTCCACTCGGGCGAGAAAGCTAGGCATTGCGATCCACGATAGTACCACTACTCAAGGATGACATGTTTGGATTTTTTGAAGTGGAGCTATTAAAGAGACAATACATGCAAGTTTGCGCACGGAGTGTTTGAGTGCTCGTTGCATCCGGCTCGATATTAAACATAGCCATGCAAAGATGGACAAAATTACTGTTGTCAGATGTATTTTTTTATACAAACGCTAAAGTAGCTACAATTTCTACTTACGATGGCACAGGCAACGACGACAGGAGGTCGGAGGTGAGGGGATTTTAACGGGTTGCCGTAAGCTAAAATATGAGAGCATCAAAATTAAGTACAACAGAGCATCAAGGGTTGCTGTCAAGGACAAAGACTCGATGAAGAAAAATATGTACAAAAGGTCTCTCTCAATAAGTCAAAATATAAGCAAGTATGTATATTAAAAGGAAACTGGAATGGCTATTGCCACAAGACAAGAAACTAGAGACTCTTGAACCTAGACTAGAAGCATGAAAGGAGTTGACAAGAGTGAAGAAGCCTTCACTCTGGTCTCTATATATACTATCTAACTAGGGGCTACATGGCGACATTCTATAGGACCTCCAATATGTGTTGACTTTGTAGGACACATGCCTTGACTTACAAGGTAAATTTTTCTATGTGTGGACCACATAGTTACCTTGATCTTCAAGCTAACAATATGTGTGGCACATGGCCAACTTGTTGACTACGTTTCTAATCCAAAAAATCAATTAAAGACACCTATGAAGTCAAAGCAGCATCTAAGAAGTTTTTAGGAAGCTTTTATATTAAATACTATAGAACTAACTTACTTTTACCTACTTTTACTTACTTCTACCTATTTCTATATGTAATTATTAGCTTATATGATTATGGCCGTGATATTATCCCCCCTTCTAGAGACGAATTCCATGAGGAGCGATCATCATATGTTGAAAAAATCTATGATGTGACGAATTATATTCGCCACATACTCTGATCTCTGTTCTCTTCGAAGATGATTGATAGGGCCTCTCAACCATCGGTAGTATCCTATATCAGGGCGGGAAGACCACCCAGTTATTTCATCATTGTTGAGGCCTTCGTAACTTTCCTCAAATAGAATATTTGGAACACCATTAGGAGTTGTTCCTACCTATAGCAATATCACCAAAAATCGAGAATCTCTTCTAAGGTCGTGGTACCAAACGCGTTGTATCTCACAATCTATTCGAGGAAGAACATGTCGTTCTTGAGGGTCTTCATCTCGGTTGCGTCGTCTTGAAGGTTGTGACAATTGCAATGTCTCATCCGGTAAGTCAGCAAACGAAGGTTTTTGAGTTGAATCCGCTTTTTGTTGGTACTCCATCTAATTAGCGTCACAAATGCAAAGAAGTTACAAACAAGGATAGGAAATTAAATGTTATCTTACCTCGATCTTGTCTCTTTTATAAGAGAGGTTTTCATTTTGGTTTTGATGAATGTCATTCATAAAAAACTTTAACTTTAGTTGATGCATTTGCTAGATTCCTTGATGGCTCCCATGTGCGCTCACTAATATCATATCAGCGCCAATGAACAAGATATTCCAGCTTATTTCGATGCTGCCTTGAGTCTAATACCTCTTCCACCTCAAATTCTTCATTATTGTCCACTTCTATAGGAGGCGGTGGCATTTGTCTTCTTCCTTGTATATCCATTGTCTTATATGATTCAAAAAGAGACATGTGGAATACAAGATGGATCTTCATTGACTTCAATAGGTATAACCGATATGCAACTGGGTTGATCTGTGCAGAAATAGAAAATGGTCCCAGCCTTCGATAGTCCAACTTGTCGCAAGGATGAGTGGTCTTGATATTACGACAAAGTAGCCATACCTTATCATCCACGTTGAGTTGTGGTTGCTCCTTACGATATACATCTACGTTTATCTTTTGTCGTTCTTGAGCTTCCTTCAACTGCGCCTTCATTATTGCATGTAATTCTAATAACCGATTTGCCATATCTTCTGCTGCAGGATTTTTAACTTTTGAAAAATCAAAAGCATCAAGTCGTGGATGATAGCCATAATTGGTAAAGAAAGGTGTTTATTATGTGGAAGAATGTATCGTATTATTATAAGCAAACTCTGCCAATGGCAGTAGGGTTGTCCAATCATCTTGTTGGTAGTTGATGGTACACCTTAAATACTGCTCCAAGACTTGGTTTACGCGCTCGATGAAGAAGAATTTTTGATCTTGAACAAATATCACATGATTGTACAAAGTCTTTGACTGACTTCTACATTTGTGGCCACCAAAAATCTCTTGATATGAGTTCTAAAGTCTTATTATATCCAAAGTGTCCTGCTGCTGGAAAATCATGACATGCTTGAAGAACACATAAACGTGCTTCTCCTTCTAGAACATATAGGCGTCCTTCAAAATATAATAGATTATTCTTGAACTCAAACTTAGAAGGATCATGAGACTTGGAAGAATTATTCTCGATATCATGAACAAGAGGGTCTGAGGACATACTGGACTGGATTTGCTTGAGAAAAGTTGAATCAACAGTCAATGTTGATTTCATTGCTCGGAGATGAAATTGCTCCGGTTTCAAGAGGATCGTTCTTTGTTACTCAAAAGCTACATCTCCTTCTTTTGGTACAAAATAAGAACGTCTAGACAAGGCATCAGACAAATCTTGTTGTTTTCCTCGTCGATAAGTAATAATGAACTCAAATCTTGACAAAGACATACTCTAATGAGCTTGACGACAATTCAACACATGTGCTGACATGAAATACTCAAGGTTCTTGTGATCTGTATACATAGTGACTGGACTAGAAGCGCCTTCTAGATAATGATGCCATTCTTGAAAAGAATCCACGATTGCAAGTAGTTCTTTATCGTGGATCTCATAATTGATCTCAACTGTTGAGAATTTTCTTGAATAAAAAGCTATCGGATGAAGTTTGTCATCTGCTCCCATTTCTGACAAAACTGCACCCAAGGCAAAATCCGATGCATCTGTTTCCATAAAAAATGCCTTGAAAAAGTCAACACGATATAAAATTGGTGCAGAGACAAACGATGTCTTCAAAGCTTCAAATACTGCTTCCGCTTCTTGATTCCATTAGAATTTGTCTTTATTGGTCAAGCGTGTAAGTAGAGCTGCAACTTGTGAAAAGTCTTTGATGAAGATCCGATAGTAATTGGCAAATCCCAAGAAACATTAGACATCTCTTACTCTCTTTGGAATCTTCCAATCCATGATTGTCTGGACTTTCTTAGAATCTATCATGAGACCATCATTTGAAATGATGTATCCTAAAAAGTCAACTTGAGTAATATGAAATATACACTTTTCCATCTTGGCATACAATCTTGCATCTCTAAGTTTTTGTAATACTTGACGAACATGTATTTCATGTTCTTCGACGTTCTTAGAATAGATCAAGATATTGTCTAGGTAGCAGATGACAAAATTGTCTAAGGATTCATGAAATACATCATTCATGAGATGTTGAAAAGCAGCTGGTGCATTCGTGAGTCCAAAAGGCATGACATTATATTCAAAATATCCGTACTTGGTTCGAAATGCAGTCTTCCATTCATCTCCTTCCTTGATTCATACTAGATTATATGCTCCTCTTAGATCTATTTTTGTATAAATCTTAGCTTGATTCAACTGGTCAAGGAGTCTTGATATCAAAGGTAATGGATACCTATTCTTGATTGTGATCTTGTTGAGTCCTCGATAGTCAACACACATTCGTAAAGATCCATTTTTTTTCTTTACAAATAGAATTGGAGCTCCTGCTGGAGATTTTGAATGGCGTATGAAATTCTTCGCTAAATTCTTGTCAATATATGTCTTGAGTTCAGCCAACTCATCTTGTGATAAACTATAAATTGATCCAAATAGTGGTTGAGTTCCTTCCTTGAGGTCGATTGAACAATCATATGGACGATGCTCAGGAAGAATAGCTGCATTTTTTTTCTCAAAAACGTCTTGATAATCCTGATATTGACTTGGATTGCCACTTGAAGTCTTTACGCTTTCAGAAATAGATGCAGCATCAATAGCAAAAGTTGATCCTTCTTTTGCTGCGTGTATAAATGCTTTTGCACCTATAAGTACGGGTTTTACTATACTAGACTTATAACTTTTTACTTGGTTGGTAGAACTATTAATAATGCTTTGGAAAAAATCAAGTTTACGAGAATTCCAATCTATTCAAAGGTTATATTTTTCTAGCCAGGATAAATCTAAAATAACTGGATTGGACGGGGATTTAATTATGTTAAAAGTTATATAGCTATCGTGACCATTTATTGTTACTTTTATAGGGCGAGTTTCTTGAGCGACATCTCCAGAAGACAAAGGACGGCGATCAATGACTTCTACATGTACGGGTTTAGTTTTTTGTACAGGAGGTATTTTACGACTTTTAACAAATTGTTCATCTAAAAAACATGCTGAGGCTCCCGAATCTAATAAAGCAAAGGCTTTGTAATTCTTAGGTCCTAAATATAATTCTATTATAAAGCAAGAAGAAGGTTCTGAGGACAAGATAGGACCTTCATTAGGAATTGTACAAGGTTCCAGCTGCACGGACCCTATTGTAGCTGGACGAATCCGTTTTCGGACATGTTGTCTTCTTTGACTGCTGTACTCCTCATTTTATAGTTGCGTTGTTTCTTTGGACAATGTTAAGCAGTGTGTTTAGGTTCTCCGTAATATAAACATAATCCTTCTTGATGATGACGAATTTTTTCTTGCTCAGTAAGGGGTTTAAAACGTACCGCGTCAATTTGCATGTCTTTACTTTTGAATGTACGTTTGGCGAAGATGCTGATGTTGCCATTGAGTAATAACGTTGAGGTTCCCGTATACGACTCTTGGATCGAAATTCAAAAAGTTGATTGTCACATTTTACCACAAAATCGATTGCTTGACTCAAAGTTTGAGGATCAGGTAAGTTAAGCATCAATTTCTTTACTTTGTATTGCAATCCATAAAGATATTGACTGATGAGTGCAGCATCATCCTACTTGATGTCAATTGCAAGTTGTCAAAATTGTAAAGCATACAATGTTATTGAGCAATTTTCTTGTCGCAGAATTCGGATCTTGTTTGTTGCAACACGAGTTGCATTGTGTTCACCATACATAGATCAAAATTCCACCAAAAAAGCTTCCAAATTATCCAATATTGGATTTCGTTGTTCAAGAAAGGACGAAAACCACGATAATGCAGAACCTGAAAGTAGAGTGCCAATAAACCTGACTTGTGATCCTAGAGTTGGATAGCTTTGCGGTTGTACTTGATTGATGAATCCTCGAAACCTTGATCTTGTACCATCAAATTTCTTGAGTAAAGCAATTTTTGGTTCTCTAGTACTTATAGGGTGTTGTACAATTGGAGAAGGAACGTGATTTGGTGCAGATATTGAAGCAACTCCGATCATCTCTATATCTTCACTTTCTGCTATTCTTGTTCTTTCTTGTATTGGTGAATTGAGTTGATGCATCGCAAGCATCAACTCTCTCAATTGTTCTTGCATTTGTGCCATTGCACTCTTCATTTCAACAAGCTCTGCCATAATGATACTAAGAAAAAAATTGTGTCGGATATTGCTCAAAACAAAAGAAAAAGAAAAGACTTGATAACAAAGAAGATACTAAGAACAATATCAGTTTAGAAGTGAGTAATCCGCAAACTTCTAATACGCTTATGTCTTATCAAGAGAAAGGAGTAATCCACTCTTACTCAAGGAAAACAAAGCTCTGATATTGTAAGTGTACTCTTGTCAATCTGTCAAGGACAAAGACTCGATGAAGGGAAATATACACAAAAGGTCTCTCTCAATGAGTCAAAATATAAGCAAGTATGTATATTAAAAGGAAGCTGGAATGGCTATTGCCACAAGACAAGAAACTAGAGACTCTTGAACCTGGACTAGAAGCACGAAAGGAGTTGACAAGAGTGAAGAAGCCTTCACTCTTGTCTCTATATATACTATCTAACTAGGGGCTACGTCGCGACATTCTATAGGACCTCCAATATGTGTTGACTTTGTAGGACACATGCCTTGACTTACAAGGCAAGTTTTTCTATGTGTGGACCACGTTTTCTATGCTAACTATATGTGTGGCACATGGCCAACTTGTTGACCACGTTTCTAATCCAAAAAGTCAATTAAAGACACCTATGAAGTCAAAGCAGCATCTAAGAAGTTTCTAAGAAGCTTCTATATTAAATACTATAGAACTAACTTACTTTTACCTACTTTTACCTACTTTTACTTAGTTCTATCTATTTCTATATGTAATTATTAGCTTATATGATTATGGCCATGGCAGCTATACTCCCATTTGCCTTTAACATCACCAATGAAAGTGTCACAGAAGTCGATGATAGAACAGCAGCAGCAATACACAACAAGGTCGTTACTACATTAGACCTCATAGAACCTATCCAAAATGCTGACGAAGATGTTAAGACCGTGGAATTAGAAAGAGCTGTGGGGGGTGGAAGAAAACGAGGATGGGAAGCCGGAGGTGCAACAAATGGAGATCGGGCGAATTTGGAGGTGAAGACATACGGAAGATTGATCCGGAGTTCCTTGAATAAGGCAGGGAGAGGCATGGGAGACAAACTCGATTTAGATTAGGTGAATGACCCGCTAAGCAAAATTTGATAAGCATTTCAATTCAATACACAGTTTTCACATAATAACAAAATGAAACTTAGATCCCGAATTAGAACCTTCAAACCCTAATTAGGGTTTATAAACCCTAAATTATAAAAAATATAATATATGTTTTTGAAAAAAAAATATTTATAAAGGTCTTTAGAACATTATAAGGGTTGGAAAATTTTTAGAATGGAAAAACTAGTGATAAATTGAGAGATATTTAAGAACAAAAACCTCTAGGATACTCTAGTAATCCTAAATCCTAAATCCTAAAAATCCCTAAATCCTAATCCCTAAAAATCCCTAAATCCTAAATCTTAATTCCTAAACTCTAGAATCCACAAATCCTAAACTATAGAACCTACAAACTCTAAGATCCTAAACCTCATAAGATCTCTAGAATCCTAACACCCTAAAATCCTAATATCTTAACATTTTAGAACCCTAATACCCTAAGATCCTAGCACCTCAATACCCTAAGATCCTAGGATCCTAAAATTCTAAGATCCTAGAATCCACAAATCCTTAGATCCTAGAACCCTAAGGCCTTAGAAGTGTAACACCCTAAGATCCTAGAACCTTAGAATCCTAAGACCTTAGAACCCTAAGACCTTAGAATCCTAAGACCTTAGAACCCTAATATCCAAAGACATTCAGACCTTAGAACCTTAACACCCAAGAACCCCAAGACCGTAGAACCTTAAGACCTTGAGATACTAAGACCGTTGAATCCTAAGACCCTAAGACCTTAAGACCTACAATCCACAATCTATCTAGCCAGCATAGATGATAAAGTTGGTGATGCCACACACACATGATTTATTTTGGCGTAGCAAAATTTGGTATGCATTCAAATTCTTTACACAGTTCTCACATGATAACAAATATAAAACTCAAATTTCGAATGAGGTTTCCTAAACCCTAAATAATGAAAAATAAAATACATATTTTTAAAAAACAAAAACGTTTATAGAGGTCTTTGAGACAATATAAGACTTGGTAAAATGTCAAAAGAAAAAAAACTGGGATACATTGAGAGATATGTAGGATCGAAAACCTCTAAGATACTCTAGTAAATCCTCAATCTTAAACCCTAATACCAAATTACACTACCCCTAAAACTTGAGAAGCTTTAGAAATGAATAAACCTATTTTATTCACAAATTTTGACATCATATGCTTGGATATCCATTCATGTTTTATCATGCTCTTCCGTATATGATTAATAAAACCTTCATTCTCTGCTTGCTTTGCCCGATGGATGTTACTCTTCTATGATTTTGTTTTACTATCCACGTCACACAGGCTTTAAAAACATGCAAATCCTAAACCATTGTTCTCGTTTGTCTCTCTAAACTTGGAAAATGGACCTGTTCCATGGTGCACAAATCTAGATGCTGATTTATTTACGACTAGATTGTCATCTCATTCGAATGCACTAAATTCATTCCGTTCCTTCCACATTTTGTACATTCACACCAACATGCGATGAAAAACTTAAACGATGCTTGATTTTTAAAACTATCCCGTATACCATGATTGCCGATGCCCTATATTCATTTACAATATTCAACCTCTTTATTACTTCATCACATTATTCACAAACTATCTATTACTCTTCCACTGCAGACATGCTAAGATGTTGTATCGAGCTTTACCCCGGCTCATGACTATCATGCCTTAAATCCTTCTTGCTTCTCACTGCAACCTACTTGTGCTTCCTCCAACTTGCTACACCACTACACCATACAATGATGGCTACTCTTTTTTTCACTGCATCATCCATCTTGCCTTCTAAACTATCCATTCATCACTTTATTGGCTTCTCTCAATCCTACGTATGTTCCATATTGTGAAACAAAAAAATCCTACCTATTCTCCCAGGCCCCGCTCCTCACTGTACAGCGTCCTCGCAAATCACTATCTGAGCTCTCTGGATTCATCCATCCTCACGTTGTCTGTACATGGTTCCACGAGTTTCGGTTCTCATGATAATTGTTCCTCTTCCTCCTCTTCTTTTGATGCTTTTGTTGGATCTTTTCTCAATTGGGTTAATAAATCTTCGTTGCACGCTCTCAATTCACAAACTTTGGGCTTTTAATTGGAGAATCCTTGCATTATTTGCTTTCAATTGCCATTGCTGTTGCCTCACCTTCTCCTCATATTCACCCATTGTTGAAACTGGTAGGGTGTATATCTGTGACCGACGCAGACTCGCTACATCATGCTCCCATTTTCTTAAAGACTCTTTTAGAGTTTTTATTTTTGTCCTTAATTCTTCTATTTTGATTCTATGTTGGTCACTTAATTCCTGCTTTTTCTATTTCAGTGATGCTACCTTTTCTCGTTCTATTTCTAACTCGCACTTAGCCTTCTCCTGTTCCACGATTGATGCATTATGAATGTGGAATAGGTCTTGTCTTTGGCCTTCCATGATACGTTGAATGCATTATTTCTCTTTTTTCCAAGCTTTCTATTTCTCACCAAATTTACACTCCAATGACATCTTGGATTCTGTGGTTTCTTTTATTAGGTAATCCAGTTCTTTCGTTCTATGGCTTTGCTCCGATACCTCTTTTTTGGTTGCTTCCAATCACTGCCTCAAATTTTCTTCTCCATCCAATTTATTCATCATCACCTGCAATTCGGAAATTTGGGCAAATAAAACCTCCTTCACATTTATTTCTTCCGATGTTCTACTCTATGGTAACGTTAATTGGTTTCTGTCCATCAAAACCAAAACTTTGGCTGCCACCTCCATTGTCGAATGAAATGAAACCCCTAAATCTTGTGTAAACACTGGTATGGCCTCCCGTTCCATCGAATGTCTTAGCTCTCCAATTTCATGCACCACGACCCTTGAATTGGCTGTCAGCGCCATTAAATTCCAAATGCCTCGTTCGGATGCTGTAGAGGATATATTTCCCTCCTTTGCTCCCAATGTTTTGCTTAACGTATGCACGATCACGGAATGCACATAATTAGAGCATAGCAACCATGCAAATTTTTCTATCTTTTTCTTCGCTCCCGTCTCCACATAGATTCTGGTTGCTACAAACGCTGCCTAATTGAATACCATTCTTTCCAAGGCTCCTACTGTAGCAAACAGTAATCGTCTTGACATGTACATGGTATCAATTCAAGCCTAAACGCTTCTAAACAAAATACATTCACTCCATCAGCTCTAGTATGAGTGCCTCCGCCGTTCGCCAACTTTGATTCCTCTCGAATGACGACATCCCACCTTTCAAATGGCTTTTTAGTCTGAAATAGCTAAGTACTTCAGCATCCACTGCAAGCTCACCGATTGGAAGATGCAATACATTTTGCAAGGTAGTCTCATCGATCTTGATGGTTCTCCCCTTCACTACACTCGAACCATCCTCCAGGTCATAATTCTATATCTACTCTTCTAGCAGTTCTACGTCGATTGGTGGCAAGTTATCTGTCCCTTCCAAAAACACATATTATTGTGTATTCCTGAAATCCCTCTACCTTTTTGTACTCTAGCAGATTTCCAACTTCATCGATTCCATGTTAGTGAGAACCACTAAGGACGTCAACTCTAAATTATTCTTGGCTCTCACATTTTGGCCTCTTTCTTCTCTGTCCATACCTTGCTTCACTCTCACCATTGACTTTGTGTAATACTGGGTTTTCACTCCTTGCTCGTACTCAAATCGTGTTCTTGCTCACTCAAGTCAAACCTAATCTTTGAGTTGGTGCGCTCCAAACAACGATGTAAGAAATGTTGAAAACGACTGCCACTGAGTGTCTCAACATTCAATCCTTTACTTAGATATGGATCCAAAATTTCTAATTTTATTGATCATAATCTCACTTCTCATTTGCTTACTGGTCGATATTCATATCCAAAATTGATCATCCGCCGTCATTACTTCAACATACACCTGTGGTTATAGACAATCTATCATTGACGAACAAACCTTCCTCCTCTCGATTTTGGAAACCCATCCCGAGTTTATGTATAATAACATCGTCATCGATTTTTGATGATACATATGATAAATTGGGTATCCATAAAATCTTTTAATTCTACGGACCCATTGGAGAAAAAAAAAAAATAAATAAATTTTAAAATTTTAAAAAAACTTCCACTCCATAATACGGTCGATGTCGACGGATTTTAAATCTCCTCCCCTCCCCGCCCGAAAAAAAAAATTGTGAAATCGACTATCATAAAAGAAGTACTACATTGCTGGACAGAAATGATTTGAGACGTGATTCACTACCATAATAACTCTTATGTCGACGCTGTATAGCTTCCCTGGTTAGGAGAGCCGTAGCCCTAACTTCATCCAATTTTTCCAATTCTGATAACCAATATGGGAGGGAGTCCTTGGTCACCGAGACATTGATCCGAGGCAATTTTCAAATCCTGAACCTCTAATTCAATGGGTGAGATTGTCTCTTATCCATACACTTATTGAAATGGTGTGGAATTGGTAGTCATTGTATATGCACTACGATATGCCCAGAATGCTGCAAACAATCTAGTATTCCAAATTGTTCCCGCACCAGACGCTGTCTTCAACTAAATTTTATACAGAGTACCGTTAGTCTTGTTGGTCTATCCATTGGCCCGAGGGGGATATGGGATTATTTTTCGATGATTGATCTCATCTTTATTCATCAAGGCTGCAATCGTAGAATCAACAAAATGGGTTCTTTCGATCGGTGATGGCTTCCTGGGGACACCCAAAATGGGTGATATTATTCTCGCATGGAAATGTTGCCTAAACTTGTATTGGCATCATAGATTTTAGTTGCTAGGGCCTCAGCCCATTTGGTAACCTAAACCTTGGTCGCTACCAAAATATATCATTTCTATCCATTTTGAGAGGCTCATCTAACAAAGGTCCTACAAAATCCATCCCCCATTTTTGAAACGATTCTTGTGCCGAAATCGGTATCCACGGCATGGCAGAAGTTCTGGTAGGTGGATTGATTCGTTGATGAGGGTCACAACGTCAGATATGTTGGTGTGCATCCAAAAACACGGTTGGCCACTGTTATCCACCCATTAAAACTTTGCAAGCAGTACTTGGTCGCTAGTAAAATACCCTCCACGACTATCCAAATGGCATCCTCCCAAAACCTGGTTCGTACTTCACTTCGAAAGATGCATTGACCAGGTTTAATTCCATCCCCTCTTTGCTTGTATGAGCCGTCACCAATCATCATATACAGCATACTTTTTTAAAATCAGGCAGTCCTTTGATTCCTCAGTATAGGGAGTTGGGAATGTTTGAAACGTTGGATACCGAATCAATGTACTACATTCGAGTGTGATCAGATCGACGGCAAATAACTTTGCATCAGGAGAAGGTTCATTTTCTAATATATTGGATGACTGATAAAGACCTGATCCGCATTGACATGTTTGTTGTTTGATCAAACGTGAATAGTAAAATCAAATTCTTGAAGTGGTGACATCCATCGAGCAATGCGTCCACTTGGTTGAGGATTATTATTCATATACTTTAGAGCATCATGATCAATATGAAATACAAATGGATAATTAAGAAGACGATGCCAAAATTTCTGGATGGAGTGAATCATGCTTGAGGCTTGCCGTTCTATACTAGTGTGATTCCATTCGGCTATAACCGATTGACTAGTCACAAAATATCTTGGATGATCACTAAATCATTCTCATCTTTTTGACTCAATACCGATCGAATATTAATATTGGATGTATCAACATGAACATGAATCTGGTTTCATCCAATGAGGTGCAACCGGTATTGGTGAAGGCACTGATTTTTCAAACGTGGTTCTTGAGAGGATCTACCGACCAGAGTTTAGACATTTCTCAGAACTGCGTAGAAATCAAAACGACTTGGAACAGAATTGAAGCATCCATAGCCTGGTACCTTGTTAGGTTGCGCAACCAATTCAGGTCTCATATTGTGGACCAGGTACCCATTCCAACTCGTTCACGGGCAAGAAGCCATTGTATCCATCCAGTTGGAGGTTCAAAGTTCACGGATTGTTTTGGATGAAAGGCTCGATGACGAAGAGTCGTTATGATCTCCGTTGGATAAAATGGAAGGAATTCAATGAAATACGGGCTACGGCTCTATTCAACATGGAAGCAACTCAGAAACGGAAGAAGACTCACCATGATAGTAAACTTGCGTCTGAAGAATTTTATGCCTAGTGATTTGGTATTGTTGTACAATAGTCGGTTTCATGATTTTTTGGGCAAACTTCAAGTGCACTGACATAGGTTTGGTCGGGTGATTAAAGGATTCCCCAATACATTTATTCGATTGAACGATTTCATGGGTCGTCAATTCAGTACCCGCATTAATGAGAACCAATTACACTTATTTAATAAATTCTAAACTTGGTGACTTTGTCCAGGCCTCAAGATACAGCTAATTGTGGTATGAGTGCATCGGGATTTGGAGGTGGTTGAAAGGATGGTTGGCAATTATTAATATGTCAGATGGGACGAAGGTGAAAAAATAGACGACATAGATAACATGTTGTGATAGTCACCGGTGATAAGAGAATAGGAATAGGGCACCAGTCCCAAGTCATTCTGTATTGTCATTTTTGGTTGTTTTCTTGAGATTTGCCGTTGTTTGTGTGGCTTGCGTATTCGAGATTAAACCTACTTCCAACAAAGATGTTTAGAGTTTGAAAGGGAGCATCATTGTGATTATATGTGCAAAGCAAGTTACAAACAAAGAGGACAATGGCCGAGATGTGAGAGCCAAACGCACGTCGAACCCACTATCTGTGATGATTGTTACAAATATGGAGTCGATGAAATTGGATATCTACTAAATATCAAGAAGAATGAGAGATTTTTGGAATACATTGTTGTTCCAATTTTTGCACCAGTCAGATCGCTTACCACCAATTAATGTGGCATTAGTAGAGGAATACATTACGAATTACGACCTTGAAGATGGATTGAGTGTCATACGAGGAAAGATCATCAAGATTGATGAAACCATCTTGAAAAAGGTGTTTTTTTTTGTCTATTGAAGAGATTATGGTAGGAGTAGATGAGTCCAGCGATTTCAGCCCGAGAAGATTTTTCAAAAGAGGTATGTCATCTTTTGAGACGAGCCAAGATTTACAGACCGCGAAAGCACTTTCACCGGAAGTCACAAAATGATTTCGCTTTCTGATGAGGCAGTTAAGATTACACCGATACCTCACGTACATGTCCAGACGATTGTTATATGTTGTGGTAGGAGCGCTGGAAGGGATGGTGTTCAATTGGACGGCTTACGTAGCTACTCGTATTCATGTAGAGATGGGAGTTAAGTAGAAATTGGAGTAGTTCTCGTATTTGCTTTGTTCCAACTATGTGTTTGCTGTGATTATGTACGTGTTGCATCAAGGGTTGCCAGTCGAAGAAAGTCCTATATCAGTGCAGGTGCCTCCATAGAGAGAACGGAATTTGATGGTCTAAAATATAAACGCAGTAGATATAATATAAAAAATTTGGAAGTCAAGTTGTGTAGTGGTACGAGGGACTATTCCAGTTATTGAATCAATGCGGATTTCGATTTGTTTTTTTGGTAGGAGAGGAGAATGGAGCCCCAGTTATGATGGATATCAATCAGTTGGCATTTCCACAGGGTCGATTGCCCAAAAGATTGTCTCTCAAGAATGCTCTATTGAAGCATATTTTACAAATACAAAGTATGGCGCGAGTATTGGATGTGGAAGATAGTAGCAAATAGGAATTGGAGGCCAGTAAGAAGGTGATATTAGAGCAGAACCAAAAGATCACAGAGAAAGAAAGGATCCTCTAAGAGAATGCGAAATCTAAGCTGACATTGGAGAGAATTTTTTTAAAGAAACAAGACGCTTGGACGCAAGAAAAAGAACACATACTACGGATTGTAGAAGGACAACGGGATGAATTGATCTAGACTCATAAGACATGAGATTTGGAATGACAAAAACTCAAATGCCAATTGCAGGTGGAACGAGAAAAGCCAATGGTATTGGTAAAAGACAACGTGGCATTGAGTGACCGATCCAGATGTGAAACGGAGAAGTTGAAGTCTGAAATTGAAGTTTTACAAGCAAAGGTGGCAAAATTGATGGAAGAGTTAACCGTAAGGAGATGATCACAAGCATCAATTGACAATGTTCCGGAATGGATGAGTCAGCAGCAGCATGAGTTGGAACTTTGTGATGCCTAGATCTTGAAACTGGAGGCTCAAGTCCGTAAATTGGGAGAGTATAATGAAGATCTCTCAAATCGGTTGAAGAAGGAGTCGATGGATAGGTTGCAAGAAAAAGAGGAGGAGGAGGTAGAAGATTTGCATTTAGAATCTAAATCGGTGGAACCAACAATGGTTCATGTGATAGTTGATCAATTGGATGGGCCGAAAGAAATAGTAACTTTGTAGAGTTTTGTTTTAGTAGTTTTTGGATAGGTAATAATTGTATGTTTGTGAGGACATTGCATAGATAGGAGTGGGGCTGTGTAGAATAGATATTAGTTTGTTTCTGTAAGATATTGGTAAAATAGACTAATAGTCCATATAATGGTTGGTTTAGGAGGATGGATGGTTAACTTAGTCATGAAAAGCGGATAATTACAAGATTGTAGTTAGAATCTAGAAATGGAGTTTGTAGTTTAGGGTTATCTGTACCACGTATTGGTTACACCCTGGATATTTTAGATTTTAGGATTTAGGATCTAAGGTGTTTGCACCAGCATTGGTTGCACCTTGGTAGAAGATCCCCATTTTAGATTGGTGTTGATGCTTCCAATGTTGCTATTGGATCCATATTACGCTACAAAGATGTGAAGGATTTGGATCATTTAATATATTATTCTACTGCTCCACGATTGATTGCTGCACAATGAAATTCTACTACGACTGAATGGAAAGCTTTAGAAATGATAAAATGTAGTTATTCACAAATTTCGACATGATCTGCTTGGATATTCATTCATATTTTATGGAGATCATGATGCTCTCAAGTATGTGATTCATAAACCTCAGTTCCCTGGTCGCCTTGATCGATGGATGTTACACCTCCAAGAATTTAATTCTAGTACCAACATAGGACCAAGTTTAAAAATGTACAAATATTGACCATTCATCTCGTTTGTCTAATATGTTGGAAAATGGACCTAAAAAATGGTGCATTTCGTGACACTGATTTATTTACCACTGAATCGTCGTTGTTTTACTACAAAAAAAGAAGGATTTCTCTGAATTAGACGTCACATGCATGGAATTGAGATGGGACTACTTATTGGCTGAGGTAGGCAAGAGTATACATGCGGCTGATAGGGGTACCTAAGGATGTCATTATGATCAGACAAGATGGGACGGGAGAGAATCGGATTCTTTGGATAAGGTGTATTGTCAATATCAACACAAGGTGAGAAAATAGAAGTAGGCCATCCATTCAAGGCCATCTTGGAGTCTTGCATTTTGTTGATGTTGTTGTTGTTGTTGTTGTTGTTGTTTTTTTTGTTTTGTGATTTTGTGTATTTTTGGGAGTATTGGAAAGTAGCATTGATGATTAGACGGTAAGAGGTTTGAAGGGTGTACATCATGTTGATCAAGAATGCGAAGAGAGTTGTAGACGAAGAAGAATGAGGCCAAAATATGAGAGCTAAACAACATCTGAGGCCACCGTCTGTGGTGATCGTTACTAGTATGAAACCGATGAAGTTTGGAAGTTTGTTGGTTGCCAAAAAGGTTGCGAGATTTTTGAAATGCATGGATGTTTGAGTTCTTGTGAATGTCAAAGAACTTACCATTGATTGATATGGGATTATTAGAAGAGTACATTGTAAATTATGACCCAGAGGACAGATTGAGTATCGTACAAGGACGCATCATTGGGATTGATGATGTAATCCTACAAAAGATGCTGCATCTTTCCATTGTAGAGCTTGCGGTGGGAGTCCAAATGTCCAACAATTTCAGCCCAGGAAGTTTTTTCAAAGGTGGAATAGCATCATTTGAGAAGAGTCAAGGATAGCAGACGGCCAAGGTAATTACACCGGAGCTTTTGTAATGGTTGCGCTTTGTTCAAAGGCATTTAGGCTTATATTGATATACCATGTATATATCCACATAATTACTGTTTGCGGCGGTGGAGATACTTCAGGGGATGGTTCTCAACTGGCCAGCATTCGTAGCGACCCATTTTTATGCTGAGGTGGAAGCCAAGCAAAAACTGGGAAAGTTCACGTCTTTGTTATGTTCCAACTATGTCCATTCCACCATTACGTATACATTGAGTCAAGCACCGTCAATATTGGGGAAAAACATACCTTGATCGGTGCCTCAACAATTTGATCGGAATGTATTGGTACTGACCGCCAGTCCAAGGGATGTGGTACACAAAATTGGAGAATTCAATCGTATGGTGGAACGGAAGGCCATTCCGAAAGTTGCATCGAAACGGGTCCCGATTCGTTCCACGATCTAGGTGGAGAATGAATAAGTCTCCATTTCTTTGGATATCAATCAATTGGCGTGTTCACAAGGTCGATTGCCAGAAGGCGTACATCTCAAAAATACTATATTGAAGCATGTTTCTCAATTACATTGCATGGTACATGCATTGGATGTAGAGGGCTAGGTGAGGCAAGAATTAGAAGGGAGCAAAACAATGATATCGGAGCAAAGCCACCAAATTACAGAACAAGAACAAATCATCCAGAAAAATGTGGAATCCAAGTTGTTATTGGAACGTGAATTCGGGGAGAAATAGGAAGCTTGGAAAAAAAAAAAAAAAACGCATTCAATGCATCATGGAAGGCCACGGAAAAGACCTGTTCCGGCTTCGTAATACATTAATTGTAGAACGGAAGAAGGCAAAGTATCAATTGAAAATGGAACGAGAGAAGGTGAAGTATCAATTGGAAATAGAATGGAAGAAGATGGCATTATTATAATAGGAGAAAGCAAAATTGGGTGACTAACATAGATGTGAAACAGAATGGTTATGGGCTGAAATTGGAGCCTTGGAGGACAAAGTGACCAAATTGGAAGATGATTTGGCCAATATTAGTTAATTATCCACGTCGATGGTGCCAGTTTTGGAAGTTGTAGAATGGGAGGAAAAGATGAAGCAACAGTAGCACCGATTGGAATCGAGAGATGTTCGGATCTTGAAATTTGAGGCCCAAGTCCGTGAATTGGGAGAGTACAATGAAAACTCATTAGACCGATTGAAGAAAGAGCCGACGGTGGAAATAGAGGAAGATGAGGATTTTTGTTTGGAATTAGAACCGATGGAGCCAACGACAAAGAATGCAGAAATTGGTCGAATGAATGAACTAGGAGAATAGCCATTTTTGTAGAATAGGATTTCGATAAAGAAGTTTAGTTTCCATGTGTACTGATTTTGGTGTTTGTAAGGGCGCTACACGCTTATAGAGTGTAGACTTTGTAAAATGGATAGAAATCAATTTTTGTGAGATATTGATAAAGTCAATAAATCATCCAGGTTTGGGATACCCGATCGACTCGAAAGATATGATGGATGATTTGATTGTAAAAAATGGTTTAGTTAGGAATGTCGGTTGGAATCCGTAGTTTCAGAGTGAAGTACACAATAGTTGGAGAAGAAGTAGGAGAGGCCGGACTGTGATAGTCATGAGCCAAAATGAGCTTGGTATCATCTCCTATTTTTGTTCATGTTTTTGAAGAAGAAGGAATAGATTTTGATCATTGTCAAGTGATGTTGTGAAATAAAAGTAAAAAGATTGATTCATGAAATATCGAGTGAGCAATTGAATTATTGTGTGATCGAATTATAGAAGAAGATTTGAAAGATTGTTATGAAATTTTGTAAAGATTGATTATGGATAGAAGATTATGATCCGTTGTTTGTTGAGAGTTGTATGTTTTGGGAGAAGAAGTCTGTGACGACTAAAAATTGTGTGGAGTGAGATTGTTTGAAGCAATGGTCTGAAATTCCCAATGTCTGGATGAAATTAATCAAAATTACATCCGACGAACGTCTTAGCGACAAGAACTCCCTCCAAAATTGCTTACCAAAATTAGAAAAATTGGATGAAATTAGGACTACGGCTCTCCTGACCATGGGAGCTACACAGTGTCCATGTAGGAGTTATTATGTTAATAAATCATGTCCCAAATCATTTCTGCCCAACGATCTAGTGCTTCTTTTATGATAGCCAATTTCACAATTTTTTGGGGGGGAGGGAAGGGAGAGGAGAGATTTCAAGTCCTTCAACATGGACTATATCGTGTAGTAGAAGGGTTTATTTTTATTTTTATTTTTATTTTTTCCTAATGGATCCGTTCAATTGGAACATTCTATGGATATCCAATTTACCACATGTACCAATGAAAATCGATTACAACTTTATCATACGTGAATCCGGGATGGGTTTAAAAATTGGATAGAAAAGGCCTTACCATATAACCCTAAACCTTAAACCTTAAATCCTAAACCTTATCAGTAGAATCGAAATCCATAGAACCATCCACGGACAATGTTAGAATTGATCAGTCCAGTGAGCCTAGATAGAGGAAATTTTTTGTGAGGGTTTGCTGAAGAAGTTTTATTTTACCGATTTTGTGTTTGCGAGGACACTGCACAGTTGGTAGCGCGGCTATGTAGAATGGGGAGGATTTTTTTTTTTTTTTTTTTTTTTTTTTTTTTTTTTTTCCTATTTCACAATATAATGTATGTAGGATTGAAAGAAGCTGATCAACCAATGAATGGAAGTTATCATCGGTTGTGTGGTGGCTAGTATCTCGAAGTGAGTATGAGTAGGTTGAAGAAGAAGTAAATGGGGCCAGATTGTGATGGTCAAGCGCCAAAGTGAGCTTGGTACTATTCCTTTGTTTTCTTCAGAGAAGAAAAAGAGATAGTTTTTTGAATGATGTGAAGTGAAATTCTGAAATGAAAAAAAAGATTTGATGTTGTGAAAAAGAAGTATTGAATTTATTTGTGGGATGAATACTTATGTGGAGAATTCAAAGTGGACAATAGGAAGTAATTCTAAAGAATGATAATAAATAAGAAAATTATGATACATTGAATATTGGGATTGGAGGAGGAGACTATGGAGTTTGAATTTGTGTAAAGAAGTATAGGGAGAATGACAGTTGGATGTGAAGGGTTCCAGTGATTAGATTATGGATTGATTGTATATTATCTTTTGAAATGGTATAGTATTACTTGAGATTGTTGTTACACGTTTGGAAAAGAGGAGAAATTGTGAAACCATGAGATAGGATCATCGATTGTGATATTTTATTGGTTGAAAGAATATACTGTTACGGAGCATAACAAGACGAGATCAGGTAAGATATGGATAAAACCTCATGACAAAATATCAAAATGAGAGAATATGATTTCATATTCTTAATGATAACTAAAATAAAAAGAATGGTTCCGGATGAGTATTACTAGAACTCAAGATGTCTTTGGCCTCAATATATATATATTAAAATTGAAGTGGAAGTAATCTAAAGACCAAAGTGAAAGTGATTTATTTTTAGAACTTTATGAGATTTCTAATTTTAATAATAATTCTTCATTAGGTCCATCTTCTGATGCCTAGTATGGAAAATTAGGATTAAGGGTAATTTCTTCACAAGGAAATATAATTTTTTGAATGTACTTCAATTTTTTTTTTTTTTTTTTTTTTTTTTTTTTTTTTCTCTCCCTTCTTCGCAAAGTGAACCTACTGAAGCCCAACTTCGTAGCCAAATCCCTTGGTCATTACTATGGCTATTGGAATGGATGTCATCTACAGTACTTATGATCCTGTCAAGTCTTGACCTAGTGTAACTATCGAATCTATTACCGCTTGCCCATCTGATATAGACGTGGATGTTGTATACTTCATGTTGAACATGTGTGATTTACCAAGTTTACTTCGAGAAATTACTTGTCCAACTAAACGTAGAGTCCACGTGAGGGATTTAGAGTATTTTTAAACTTGGTTACACATGATTTTTGACCCCGTGCTTGTGAAGGTGAATACCGACGAGACAATTAAAGAAAGGTAGTTTCACAAGCGTGCCATTTATTGAGAACTTCAGAAAAACCATCGATTGGCATTGACTCTCAATAATAGCAGCGTGGTTCTTTTCAAGAGCCAAATGAATGTCCCCGTTTGAGTCATGGTAGATGCGCTCCATGCTTGTGGTCTTGTAGAGTGTCGAGCAGGATTCTTTGGAATGAAGTGGACCTTTCTAAATGCCCAACCTAAAATTGACTTATTTGTGGAGTATCACATGATTCTTCATGGTACAACAATCATGGTTGCAAGGACCTGTTCGACATTAGGATCGTGGTGCCAACAAGAACGATACAAATTTTTGGCTTTGATGAGAGTCAATTCTGACCTCATGGAAGGTTTAGGAAGTTAGAGGTGTACGAAATATTCAATACTAAAAAGCTTGATTCTCTAGATGTTTGCATCCATCGATGTAAAAAGATCAGAAATATGAAGATCTATTAAGAGCCGTTGTCGTGTTGTTACATGAGTATATCGTGAAAATATAAAGAAAGGGGACTTTTATAAATGTTCAGTTACCTCGAATATTGGGAGCAACAACCAATTCTAGTGCAAATATTGGAAGGTCAAGTTCAGTCACTCCGTTACAGTCAGCCGGGGCATACTGAAATGCTCCGTTCGATTCTAATAACGGGAGTCAGCAAAAAAGGAAAGGACCAATTCAACGATAGGTGAGCCTGGTTTGAAGAGCCAATTGGATCGAATTTCAAGACATCCAATCCAGATCCTATTACGGGCCTCTTATCCAGTACGAGACCTGAATTGGTCGGGCAATCAAATGCGGTCCAATCTCAAGACATCCAATCCGGGTCCTCTTAGTCAATATGAGATCTGAATTGGTCGGGCAACACAATGTGGTCCTGATTACGGGGCTTCAATTCCGTTTCAGGCTGTTCCATCCTTTGTGCCATTTCGAGAATGTCCTTTCGATAAAAGGATCTCTTAAAGGTAAAAACGAAGGAGAAAGCTTTGTTGGCGTGAGCCAATTTTAGATCCAAGCTTGATGGCAGGAGCCAATTTTGGATCCAGGCTTGATGGCGGGAACCAATTTTGTATCCAAGACGAAAGATTGAAGAAATTCAGAATTAAGGTTAAGAAAGGGAGAGAGAAGAGTCTCTTTTTAAGAAGAAAGGTTTTTTAAGGGGATTTTGAGACAGATTAGAGAGAAGCTTCATGCTTCGGGAAGAAGAAAAGACAAAGAATTGGATTTTTTTTTCGGCTTCATAGGGTTTTGAGAAGACTGCGGCAATCGTTGCCAAAGAATCGAAGTGTTGTAATGGTGAATCGGGATTTTTAATGAAGTGGGTTTGATTACTCTTGACTATTTTGTGAAATCGAGTTACGTCTGTGATGAAGAATTAAAAGGGTGTCTATAGGATTGAGTGTGTGGAGTGAATGAAATTTATTGGATTAATCTAACGAGACAGTCAGTGGATACAATATCGTGAGAGTAAAGCAGTTTCGAAGATTAGCAGTTTGGGTTGTTCGGGGTTCTCTGTAACGTCTAGAGACCTACCGAGTGGGGCAAAAAGGACTTTGGTGAGCAGTCAAAAGGCAACCGCAAAAGATTTATGGTGAATTTTTGTAGTCGTTTATATTCCAACAGTCAAAAACTGATAGACTGCTTGAATATTGGCGAATCTCCATACTACCTTTTATAACCCGATGTTCGACGCGTTCTCGAGCAGGAAAGCACTTAATACGATAAAAGTGGTGAACCCGACGTGAAAGCTTGAGGTAGAAGGTATTCGATTTTTTTTTATTTTATTTTTATTTTATGGAAAACAAAAATAAAAATTTTGAAGGATTTTTGGTAGGAGTTTCTGATGGGGATTCTTCTAAAGGACAAGGTATGCACATGGATCCGTCTATTGCTAGTATGTTTGAAGCCTTCTCATTATCAATGCAGCAATAGCAAAGCAATGATCGAAAGGAAGCTTTGGCAACCAAAGCATTACAAGTAGTGGTCAATAAAATTGATCAATTTGATGGAAGGAATATTTCAAGGTATTTAAGATGTTATGATCGTGAAATCGACTTTAATCGAGTTTCTGAAAAAAAAATGGTTCAATTATTTAGTCTTGCCACGATACGAGAGATAAGAGACCATATTACATCAATTACGGATCGTTATGGGAATTCATGGGAGGTTTTTTCACATACATTGAAAGATGAATATTTCTTAGAAGATGCTGATCGCGTTACTAAGAAGTTGTTTCTGGAATGGATTGAACGGCCTAATAAGAATTTGCAAGCAACAGAGCTACTAAGGAAATTTGAAAGGCAGTACTCTCAATTATCAAAGGTTGAAAAATTGACATTGGAGCCGAACAAAGTTGATCTATTTCTTCAAGCTGCTGATAGAGAATTGCAAGAGAAATTAGAACTCCTTTTTGAAGACAAAGAAGAAGATGAAGGATTGACAACAAAGTAGAAGAACGTTGAAGATGCAGTGGGGTTGCTTACAAAAAAAGAAAGGAGGAAGGATAGGAGCAATATTCCGAAACCAGTACAAGCACCCAAAGCTCCAGTACGTACAACACCACCAACAATGCCTACAGTTCAACCTTCGACATCCTTATCAAAGAAAGCAGATATGGGGATGGAAGAAATTATACGAAAAATGCGAGATCTTCAAATCAAATTGGCAAGACTTAAAGAGAATACTTCTATAAACAATTCGAAGAATGTTTCAAAATAAGGATATGTACAAAGATGCATTTGGTGTGATGATGCTTCACACACTAGAAAAGATTGCAATGAATTTAATAGTATGATACGGCAGAGGATTATTTGTTGGAAAGATGGAAAGATAGCATTAAAAAATAGAGAAGATCTTCAAACCAATTTTGGCAAGGGAGAAATGAGAGCATTGGTTCAAGATTACCTAAAAGAGCATGAAACAGCAGCTCAAGAAAGTACAAGTTATGGTGCTAGAGTAGATGGTGAAATTGGTGGAAGTATGGAAACTAGTGAATTTTGGACTTCTGTCGTTTCTACAATGCAAGAAGGGAAATTACATCGAGAAGCATTATTGAGGACTGCAGCTACAATACGAGGTAGAACTGGTTGAGAGGATCCTGTTGAATCTCTTTCACTTCATGCATATATTGCTAAGAGCCAACATAAAGCTTTGATCGAAGAAAAGAGGCAAGGAAATTTTGATGATAATAGAGAAGGAAATTCTTCTAAGAGGCAAACTCGAGGAGACAAGGCTCGGGAGGCAGCTTCACAAGAATTGCTTGTAAAGAATACCTCAGTATCATTGGGAGAAAAAACAAAGGAGACAAAAGATAAGGGCAAATCAATTACTTATAAGCTACTTTCTGATATTGAAGCGGCAACAAATTTGAAAGGGGTGTTGGAAGAACGTATATTAAACGCTAAGGTGGAATTCACATTGAAAGAAGTCTTGGGAATTGCAAAGAAGGAGTTTCATGATGTTATCATTGACATTATTAAGCGAAATAGGCAATTAATGGGTGAAACTGGAATGAGTCATGCTATTGATGCAAGAATATATAAAGATGGAGAAGAGGTTGATATTGGTTACAAGCAACCAACAAATGAAAAGAATGGGAATAATCAATGAGCACATTTTGAAGATTATAGTGATAAAGAAATGGAAGCTTTGAGCCATTATACTTGAAAGTATTGGACAAGGACAAATACTGAGGTATTGGTGAAGGTAGGAGATATAGAAGAACCAATTGTTGCTTTAATCGACCATGGTTCTGAAATAAATCTCATGTCTAAAGATCTTTATAAGAAGCAAAAATGGCCAATTGATATGGGAGATGGATGGGCAATACGAGCAGCTAATAACACACGGGGCGAATTATATGGAGCTTGTCCAGATGTCAAAATTCGGATTGAGGATGTTGTGATGGAGCAACATTTCTTTGTTCAAGATACAATATCTTATCTGTTGATTTTAGGACAACCTTATAGTACGGCAATATCAATGGAAACAAAAGTACTTGATGATGGTTCTACTTATGCAAGGGTACGGAGCGAAGATGGGAGGAAAGCTGTACAATTTCTAACAATACCTCGTAACCATGAACGGAATCGAGATAGGTTGAGGGAGAAACCATTGCCAAAGATTGTTGAAGGATTTAAGGATTTTGGGGAGGTACCGCTGTAAAGCAAGATTATGGAGGTACAAAAGAGGAGGTACTCTCGCGAGATGAAGGTGCCTTTGATGCGAGTTTTATTGGTATTTTGGAAAACGGAAATATTATTTATAAGAAAGTTGATGATTTTAAAAGAAAAGAAAGAAAAAGATTATATAATATTAAAGGACTATTATGCAAGTTAGGTACATTGCAAGATGATGAGAGGATTTTAGGTGTTTATGAAGAAAATGGACTGGAAGATTCATTAGAATTGATTACATCTATTGGATTAGGGGATAATGATAAGATTTTTGAGATTCATTCAAGAGAGGTTTATACCATACTTGAATCTTTTCAAGCACCAGAAGTCACAATAGAGACGAGCTATAAAACAACAGATAAGAAAGTAAAGCCTGTTGTCGGACCATTACCAGAAGATTCTAAAGAACAAATGGGAGAAGCATCAAAAAAAGCAAGTTTAAGAGATCCAATGAGTATTGGACATCAGTTTACTAAAGAGACTTTTGAAGAATTGAAGATTGGTTCTAATGGTTCTTTATTGCCGGAGGAAATTACTTGCTTCAAAAAGATGTTGGCTAAACAAGGTAGATCGTTTGCCTTCGAATCTCATGAAATTGGGTGTGTAGATCCAAATATTATAACACCTATAGTTATCTTCACTGTACCGCATGTACCTTGGAATGTAAGACCGATTCCAATATCGAGGGCACATTTACCTAAATTGATGGAACTATTAAAAGAAAAGATAGAGATGAAAATATTGGAACCTTTATTTGTGCCGTATTCTAGTCGATGGTTATGGTACCTAAGAAGAATGGGTCACTACGGTTTATTCAAGATATGCAGCCAATGAATGCAGTTATTATCAGGAATGCAGGAATTAGACCTATTGTGGATGAATTTGTTGAGGTATTTGTTGGAAGGGGTATCTATTCAATGGGTGACTTGTATTCAGGTTATGATCAATTTCAACTTGCCGAATGAAGTAGAGATATGACAACAATGAAGATACCACTTGGATTGCTTAGAATGTGTACTCTTCCTCAAGGCGCGACCAACTCAGTTGCGCATATGATGAATGGGATGAATAAGGTATTGGGAGATTTTATTCCAGAAAAGACTATGCCTTTTCTGGATGATGTTTCTATAAAAGGGTGCAAAGAAAGAGACAAGGATGAAACTTTAGATAAGAGGGGGTGTCGCAAATATGTTGTTGAACATATACAAGATTGTGAAAAGATTTTAACTCGGCTTGGAGAAGTTCATCTTACATTATCCGATATGAAGTCCATATTTGGAGTATGAGAGGTTGTGATTGTTGGATATTTATGTGGATCTTACGGAAGAAAACCAGATCCGACTAAAGTTGATGTAATTGGAAGGATGAAAGAGGATTGTGATTCTTTTGTAGAGGTTCATAGGTTCTTAGGTCCATGTGTATTTTATCAAATTCGGATCCTTCATTATGCTCACATAACGGATCCATTATATGAACTCTTACGCAAGGGCTACCGATTTAAATGGGAAGAAAGGCATATTTAGGCAATCCAAAGATTGAAGAAATTATTGATGTCACCTCTAATATTGAGGAAGGTTGATTATAATTGCAATAGACCAGTGATTCTTACTGTGGACGATAGTCTAATTGTCATTGGATGGGCTGTGGGTCAAGATGATTCCAGTGGGAATCGATTTGCAGTTTGATTTAGAGCTAAAGTTTTAAATATTCGTCAACGTGCATATTCACTAGTCAAAAGAAAACTTTGGGGAGTTGTTTCGGCTATGAAAGCTAAAAGGGACTATTTGATTGGGGCAGTAGTAGTAATTGAAACAGATTGCTTGCCATTGCTTGGAATGATTATTAACTGTTCAACGCCAGATATTGCAATGTTGAGATGGATTGCTTATATTAAGTCATTAAATCCGGAATTTAAGCATGTTACTGGAAAGGGAAATTTAGTAGTAGACATGCTATCTCGAGCAAGATATGAGAGGGAAGATGAAATGGTTGAAGACATTGATGACGTTGGGTTGAAATTCTTTTCAATATCAAATCTCAACAGAGAAGACAAGCTATTTCTTGAAGAATCTTACGAAGGAGAATTATTAGATATTCATCATTACTTGAATACCTTGACTAAGCAGGGGAATTGGTCTACAGAAAATTTCAAACAAATAAGAAAAAAAGCATATGGATTCTTACTTCGAGATGGATTCTTATGGAAGAGACCAAAGAAAGGAATTGGGATGCCACAACGAGTGATAGGCAAAAAGAAAGAAAAACTAAAATTATTGAAGGAGTTTCATGATAGTTTATGGGCAGGGCATAGAGAAATCTGGGCTACTTTTGCTAAACTCAAGGAACGATATTGGTGGAAAAATATGTATCGAGATGTACTCTCATTTGTAGAGTCATGTGAAATCTGTCAATCGTATTCTAATATCCGACATCGAGATAGTCTTCATCCTACGTATCCTCTAGCTATTCATTTTAAATGGGTTGTTGATTTGGTTATTATGCCGGTAGGATTATGGCAGATGAGATATTTGATTTTAGCTCGTGAAGATTTATCAAATCAAGTAGAAGGAAGAGCATTGAGGACAAAATCTACAGAGGGGATCTGTAGGTTTTTGCTTGAAGTTGTCATTTGCCACTACGGATGCGTAGGAAAAATCTTTGCAGATCGTGGAGAATTAAATGCACAAGAAGCTCGTAAGTTCTTTGAAAGATGTGGAGTTAAACTATCACTGACTACTGCTTATAATCCACAAGGGAATGCAAAAAGCGAATGTGGTCACCCATCGATTGTGAAAGCATTAGTTAAAGCTTGTAATGGCAAAGTTAAAGAATGGCCACGGCTTTTGTCATTTGCATTATGGGCTAATCGGATAACACATAGTTCGGTAATAGGATATATGCCAGTAGAACTTATGACAGGCCAAAAACCAATTATGCCAATTGAAGAAAAGGTACTTACTTAGAGTATGCTACCATGGGAAGATGGATTGACAAGAGAAGAACTTTTGGCTATTAGGATTCGACAATTGGAGCAAAGAACGGAAGATGTCCAGATAGCATTTGGAAGGTTAAAAAGAGTAAGGTTACAAAACAAGGCGCGATTCGATAAGCAACATCGATTAAGACCAAAAGCAATCGAGGAAGGTGACTGGGTACTTGTTTATGATAATAGTCTGGATAATCAACATAGTACTTTGTGGAAATTTTCAAAACGTTGGTTTGGACTATATATATTAACATCTGTTTATGATAATGCGACTTACTCGTTACAGGAGTTAGATGGTACAAAATTAAAAATATCAATTGCAGGAAAACGAGTTAAAATATTTAAACGAAGACTTGCAGAGATGAATATGGAAGACCAAAATGAAGGTATAGAAATTCAGCAGCAAGAAGATGAAAGTGATTTGGATAATGAAGGTGACGAAGACAAACTGGACAAAGACATAGAGGACATATTTTAAATCAAATAGCAATTGGGTGAATTGGTACATACCGGAGGATGTACACGTTCGGAGGGGGTAGATGTCGTATTGTAATATGAATATATCGTGAAAATATAAAGAAAGGGGACTTTTATAAATGTTCAGTTACTTCGAATATTGGGAGCAACAACCAATTCCAGTGCAAATATTGGAAGGCTAGGTTCAGTCACTCCGTTACAGTCAACCGGGGCATACTGAAATGCTCTGTTCGATTCCAATAACGGGAGTCAGCAGAAAGGAAAAGGATCAATTCAACGATAGGTGAGCTTGGTTCGAAGAGCCAATTGGATCCAATTTCAAGACATCCAATCCAGATCCTATTACGAGCCTCTTATCTAGAACGAGACCTGAATTGGTCGGGAAATCTAATGCGGTCCAATCTCAAGACATCCAATCCGGATCCTCTTAGTCAATATGAGATCTGAATTGGTCGGGCGACACAATGTGGTCCCGATTACGGGGCTCCAATTCTGTTTCAGGCTGTTCCGTCTTTTGTGCCATTCCGGGAATGTCTTTTCGGTAAAAGGATCTCTTAATGGTAAAAAAGAAGGAGAAAGCTCTGTTGGCGGGAGCCAATTTTAGATCCAAGCTTGACGACAGGAGCCAATTTTGGATCCAAGTTTGATGGCGGGAACCAATTTTGTATCCAAGACGAAAGATTGAAGAAATTCAGAATTAAGGTTAAGAAAGGGAGAGAGAAGAGTCTCTTTTTAAGAAGAAAGGTTTTTTAAGGAGATTTTGAGACAGATTAGAGAGGAGCTTCAAGCTTCGAGAAGAAGAAAAGACAAAGAATTGGATTTTTTTTTGGCTTCATAGGATTTTGAGAAGACTGCGGCAATCGTTGCCAAAGAATCGAAGTGTTGTAATGGTGAATCGGGATTTTTAATGAAGTGGGTTTGATTACTCTTGACTATTTTGTGAAATCGAGTTACGTCTGTGATGAGGAATTAAAAGGGTGTCTATAGGATTGAGTGTGTGGAGTGAATGAAATTTATTGGATTAATCTAACGAGACAGTCAGTGGATACAATATCGTGAGAGTAAAGCAGTTTCGAAGATTAGCAGTTTGGGTTGTTCGGGGTTCTCTGTAACGTCTAGAGACCTACCGAGTGGGGCAAAAAGGACTTTGGTGAGCAGTCAAAAGGCAACCGCAAAAGATTTATGGTGAATTTTTGTAGTCGTTTATATTCCAACAGTCAAAAACTGATAGACTGCTTGAATATTGGCGAATCTCTATACTACCTTTTATAGCCAGACGCCTGGCACGTTCTCAAGCAGGAAACCACATAATTTGATACCGTGCTATGAAGTCATCGCCGCAATATCAAAAGACAACTGGGATGATGTACTAGAGACCATGTAAACCATGCACACTTGAGTAGAATAAGTTGCAAACTTATCACAACCTTCAAAACAATAAGCTTGCAATGACCTCAAGGAGCACCTTTTAGGTACTAAGATTGAAATAACGGTCCTCGGTGTGTATACGATTGCTGAGGCCTATCCCATTTGCCTTGTCCTAGATGTTTTATATTTTTGGAGGCATCAAAAAGTTGTTAGAGGGAACCTTTTTGAGCCGACACATTTTCATCAATGAGGTTCTTGGAAGCTTGAGGTTAAAGATCCAAGAGCTACAAAGATTGGTGCATGGTAGAAATGATATATAACCAAAAATTAGGATACAATGCGCTCTCATCGAGGCATACTAGGCACTAGGATAGAGTGGCAAAAACATGAAACGTCAGTTCTACGAAGCTTGAGAGTGGAGGCAAGCTATGGTGATCCAAAATAAAAGAAAAAATCAACGCCCTTTGTATCAATACGATGGTTGGAAGTTGGACGAAGAAGGAATTCGTCCTTTGATTGTGGACTTCTTACACAATGCATACTGGCAGAATCACAGCAGATCAAAAGATCTAGAACTTCATCCCATCATGTTACAAAAGATAGAAGAAGGAGGATATTAGAAAAAAGATGGTATCTATGTAGATCACGTTGGTGGCGCCCGATTTTTCATCAATAAGTAGGGACAAAATTGGAGGCGGTATGTTAAAGTTAGGCCTTAGGACTCATAAGCAAGGAATTACGTCTAAAGATTTATTCAAATCAACGACAATAAGAATGAATTGAGATTTTAATATTCAATATTAGGGGTTTCTAAACACTAAACTCTGAACTTGGAATTCCACTAGTCTTCTAGATTTTTAAAATAAAACTTTACAGACTACTATATTATGTAAAAATATACTTTTATTATTATTTTTTTTTTTTTTTGATAACATACAATGTGATTGCTTGAATAACTATAGGAGATTGTTGTATTTGCAAGTCTAGCACTTAGCATTTGGTAATTTGGGCCTCTCATGAGTTGAATTGATACTTTTGTTGTTGGGAACTTGTATCGCCTTGGAACTTGTTGCCTTCCATAGTATTGAAGATTGAATGAGAAAATGTAGAGGGTTCTATAAAAAGTGGTGAGGAGCTTTGTTCACTAGTCATTCTGTTGTTTCTTTTTTCCTCCGACAGCAATAATAACTACTCTTATTTTTTCATTTTCTTGTTTTTGTCACACTAGATCAGGTTTAGGATTTTGTCTAATGAAGTCTGCTACATCTTCATGTTTTTTTCTGTGGCCACTTCCAATCTTGATTCACGGGCTATTGATCATGGGATCTTTCTCTAACTTTCTCCATCTTTCTATGTATGTGTGTGCATGCATGCATGTGCATGTACGTGTGCATGTGTAGGATGCTCACTCCACCAATAGATGCATGTAAGGAGGCAATTGAACCTGAAATCTCTCTCCCACTTTCTCAATCTTGATGTGTGTGTGTGAATGTATGTGTGTGTATGTGTATGTATGTATGTGTGAGACTAGAGTAACCTTTCTAGACTACTCTACCTTGAACTTAAACTTTAGTTATAATACTTATTTCTGTCTAGGACACCTACTACAATTTTTTTTTTTTTTTTTTTTTTTTTTTTACAGTTCAATTTTATCTTGGATTTTAATTATAACTTTTGGTCATGTCTATGAGACCTACTATAAAAGCTTATTCTTAATAATAATATAGTTCCGCCCTGTGCTGAACTTTAGTTATAACTCTTAGTTATGTTCATGACTTTTGGTTATGTTCATGACACTCATTATAAAACTAGAACATCTTTTTACTTTCATATTTTTTTTATCTTATTTTGGCTTTTGTCTTTATCAATAGTGGATGATGATTTAAATTTCAATCTAAATTTGAATGATTTGAATGAAATTGATATATGCTTCTACATCCTAAACCTTCTGATATAATTTTTATTCTATTTTTCATCTTTTTTCTTTTCAAATATATTTTGTTTCTAAATTTGATTTTTAGACTTGATCTTTAGTATTTTTTTGTTTGTTTGTTTGTTTTTGTTTTGAGCAAAGGTTGTTGAAATATCCAAAATAACAATAGAGAGGACACCAAGGGGAAGAAAAGAATTGGATTTTAAGCTCATACATGCTTAGATATGAGAATACGTTCTCAAGCATGCAGTAGGAGTGAATATTATATAGGAATTAACGAAGTTATTGCTATTTTCTATAGGTGTTCTTAGATTGAGACAAATGTTGCTGACCAGGGACCTTACTTAGTAATTGGGTGATCCATTATCAAACAAAATTGACGTCGACTTAGCTTTGCAATATCTTGAAGGTTTCGAGAATTTGCTTGCGTCTAAATCTACAAAAAATTTAGAAAAGTTTGTGCAAGGAGGACTCTTGTAGCCTGCATTAGAAAAAAAAGATCTCGAGAGACCTCTCTTGGAGCTGAAAAGTGAGCTTTAAACATCGCTCAGTGAAAAAAAATGGACGCCCAACAAAAAAAGGTCATCCGAGATGAATTTACAGCAGTGGCAGCCAACGCTTGGATTTTATTGTGTCCACTCGTTTTGGAAAAATTTACAGCATCCACTATTGCAGGGAAGCGGAGCTTACGAGCCTAATCTTTGATACGATTCTCTCATCCAATGGCCATCACTGATTTTGAGAATTGCAGCTTCCATGACACACGAAAAACCTTAGTCAATAGAAAGTTCGAGTAGTTGGAGGGAGCACTTCAAGCATCACAAAGCGAGTTACGAAATATTTTGGATGTCAAGTTTGTACAAGTGAAGAGGTCGGTTGTAATATTAGAAGATGTCCATCACTCGTTGAAGAAGCTTGTGAAGGATCAAATAGAAGTATATTAACAACATATGTACTTAAAAAATCTAAGAACTACCTCTCAATGTTTCAGACTCAATGTTTTGAATCTACTTTTTTTGGCACATGTACCAAGTTTGGTAGATGATAACATGTATGAAGATAAAGATAGCCCCTCCTCAAATGCACACTACTCTCAGCCTTTTTTGAGTACCCACATCCTAGTAATTCACAAGACCTTTTTTCGTCTCCATCACATTCCTTCTAGTCGACTTGGGCCTTCATTATACTAAAAAAATCGCTCGTGCCCTAAAATCGTCTTAGTCTCCTTCCAAATTCACAGATAGGCTAGGCTTCATGCATAGAAGGTAGAGAAAATAGCGGCCTTTTCAGGAGATTGACTTTAGCAGTGAAGTGCTTATTTGCAATTTCGAGCAAATTGTATGTGAATGGACACCTAGTGAGTCTCCTCTTAGGATTAAATCAGGCTCAACATAAAGACAAACATAAAAGAAATGGTCAAATAAAGAGGTTATGCTTTTAAAGCGAGAAGTCTAAGAGCATGGAAAAAGACATTGAAAGAAGATTTTGAACGATAATGGAGATGCATTTTGTTGGCACATTGAAGTCGACTAGAAGAACAAATGGAGGAACTTGAAGAAGTACGAGAGGCTGTGAGTTCTTTGGAGTTGACACACTACTCGTGTAGGTTTGGACTTATACTTAATCAACTCTAAATCTTTCAGAGCTGATTTACATAACTGTATTTTATATCACCTTAATTCACATGTCAAAGTATTTACATCACTTTTATTTTTGTCTCAATGTGATGTACAAAAATCGGGATTCATAAAAAGCTCAGAGTCTCCACAAACTATTGTGGACATTACATTGTGTTTGATTTTTGACTTATACCAGATTTTTTCTATTTCTTGGTCACCTAATCTTTCACTTTTAAATTTTTATTTGTTATGTTTTCATTCATGATTCTTGCAAAACATGGATAAAGCCTTCAATTGATTGTGGAATCAATCAAAATTTGGATACTTGATGAAGAGCAGCTTAAATATTACAATAGAAGAAATTTCAGATGGATTTAGGATTTTTAGGATTTAGGGTGACAATTGCGTGTGTCAGTCGCAGTGCTACCGCATCAACAAGTACTCAATTATTATTTTCCTCGCTTAATTCATCTTTGTGAAGCTCATCTCAGTCAGTGGTTCTTGTTTCTCTTGCAATGTCTTACAAGAGTGCCTTGACATCTAACAAAATGGGAGTGTTGAGAGATATCATCGTCTTCACAATACAATGAATTAGATAGAGAGTCTGATAAAAACCTGGTTATCAGCATGCTAGGCGGAGATCTACGAGCTCTATTAATTATTGCAATGGTCTCAACTCACTTGGGGGAGGAACATGAATTGGTTTTGTTGTGCAAAGGTTATACTTGTAGAGTAGATAGAAAACCTAGTTTTTGTGGGACATTAGTTAGATAATCTGGTGAAATAGATGAATCATCCATCGGGCAATGAATTCAGGAGGTAGGATGGATGATTTAGTTGAGAAAAGTGGTTACGTAAGAAATGTTGCTCTGAATCTAAAATGACATTAATTTCTACAACTACCCATACATTCCTCTTGATAGTCAAATATGAACCGTTTATAATCTCAGACCGCCTTTGCTTGCTACCATTGCTCCTTTTTAGAGCCTGACATGAAGAAACTTTAGAAGATTGGCAAGCATAAAAGAATCGGCCAATGTAACAAAAGGGTCGGTGGCTGGCGTTGATGGCAATGAACACCATGGCATGAGACGAGGAATGAATGCAGCGTATGGCTCTTGGCAATCTAATGTCCAATTGGGTGTGAATTGTGGAACAGAGTGGAGGGACGGGTAAAGGATTGGAAAATATCTATCGGAGCGTGAATCCTTCGTATTTGCTTTACATTTTTTCTGACCGGTCTTGACGTCTCTTTATTGCACGTTTCATAATATGCATTTCAATGTTGGAAGCACAGGTGCTGGTCGTACCTAACGCTTCAGCAATGCGGTTAAGCTTCAACAACAACAACAATATTAGGATCCAAGACGCAGATTACTACGAAGTTTGTAAGCCATCCACTCATAACCATATCAGCTGCACAAAGCTTCTAGACCTGCTTCAAATGGTGATGTCCAAAGCTGATGATCTCACAATAGATCAATACCTTGGTTTAGAGTACATAATTTATAGTCTTAGTCTTCGAAATAAAAGCTTTCAGTGGTAATTTATAGGTCCAAATTATACCCTAAAAACAAGAGATGATCTGGATTTTTATTCCTAAACCGAAGTACCCTAAACCTTGTCGGAGAGAAAGATGGAATACGCAGAAATATATGTGGTCATATGGCTAAAATCAAGTTTAATGAAGGAGCTCGGAAGTGTAGTGTCAAAAGTAAAAGACACAAATGAAGTCTGAGAGAGGTCATCGACCATGCGTGTGACACCCAATTCAGAGAAGTCCTCATTTTTTGCAGTTCATCTTGCTTGTCGTTGTCACGGTGGAGGTTCAAGTCATGACAAGGGATGTATGCTACAAAACGTTTATCTTGGATTGTCGAAATTGGCCACATGAGTAGTCGTAGACTGAGTAAAGCCGGCTATTTTGACAGTTGTGAAGAGTAGGAGATTGAGGTGAATACAGTTGTGAAACACAACTCCCTCGCCATATCACCCTTGTGTAGCAATAATCCACTTGGTGGATGTCATTTGTACTTCCAATATCAAGACTGAAAACGCTTAGAGATGCACTTCAGTTCCAACTGCAGAAGAACATTACCAGTTGAACAATGCCACCACTACACCTCCATTTAAAAAAATATGATTTCCTCGCAAAGAATCTATGTGTGTTCATTGAGAGAGAGTTTCCACCTTGGGTGCCATGAGTCATAATCAAGAGGTGACCTCTTCGTCTTCCTTCACCCTAACCAATATCCTCATCTACTACCATTTTCATAAGTATCCCAACCATTATAAGTAGATAGTTGACAATTATCTCAACTCAAACCTCAGTCGAAGCACAAAACTGTGAACCGAATACACAGATGAGTTTTTGGAATTTTCGATGGTAAATGAGGAGTGGCGGATCGAGGCGGGGAGCACTGAAGAGGGCTTTTATGAAAAGGCAGGAAGAAAGCAAGACAAATAGATATGCGAGGGTTGAAGTTGGCATTGACGTCACTGCTAGGGGCCGAGGGATTTGGTTGCTAGGATTACAAATATTTTTCAATGTGTCGTTCAATAATTTTCTGTTATCAAACAACAAGGACAAGTGATAGATATATACGGGTGCAATCAGTTTTGAATGTTGGAATTCTAGGTGAGGTGATGTATGAGAGAGAGGAGCCATGATTGGACGGAGGGCCCATTTACCCACCTAGACGAGAAAGCTAGGCATTGCAATCTACGGTAGTATGACTACTTGGAAACAATGTGTAAGGATTTTTGAAAAAGAAACCTCTCAAAGAGGCGATGCGTGTGAGTTTGGGTGCATTTAAGTATTTGAGTATTGGTTGCATTTGGCTCGGTACTTGGATGCAGCCATGCAAGGATGGAAAGAATTATCATCATTGAGTGTGGTTTTTTGTACATACGTCGGAGTAATTGTGGTGGATGTCTACTGCAGCACAGGAAGCGACGACAAGAGATTGAAGCACAGGGCGTCACAAGGGGTTGCCGCGAGCCGGTGCACCGATGAGCTACAATCGGGCGTTGAGGTATGAGGACTTGTCTCACGATGGACCATCGAGACGTGACGGTCTAAGCCAGTCATTGGAGCACTTGAGCTCGGCTCACTAGAGTATAGTGTGCGCGACATTGTAGAATTCATTACCTAGGTCGATGCTAGTCGGGCTCGCATAGTACCCGCTGCCGTTGAGCCCTCTATTATCTTAGTTTGGGTCGGTTGAGAAATGGACGTGACTGAGGGGTGATTAAGGAATGTGTCGATGTCTAATTTTGCAGAATCTATAATGTGACTACAGGCGATGTTGCAGTAAGCAGCGTAGTCTCGAAGGTTGCACTCCTAGATGTATCAGAGGTAGGCACCAACGTCACCTGTGGGAATACTGCAGAAGTCGAAGACGGAGCTGATATTCACTCTGTGAATGATAATCTTGATGGAAGGAGAGTCGGTGGTGCAACAGGTAGAGAGCAGGCAAAGACATACGGGCAAGCAGCCTTAACGACACTTTGGACCTAGACTAGGTGAACCACCTATCTATGGAAGATTACTTTGGATAAGTAGAATTGTGTACATATTTAGACTCCATACACAATTCTCACATGAGAAGAAATATGTAAGTTAGAACTCTAATCAGGGTTTGAAGATCTTAATTAGGATTTCTAAACCCTAAATTACAGTAAACGAAACACATCTTTTTGATAAAAAAAAACGTTTATAGAGGTCTTTGGGTGATTCTAAGCCTTAGCAAAATTTTACAACAGAAAAAATTGTCATACATTGAGAGATATTGAGGATCAAAAACCTCTAAGATATCCATGTAATCCTAAATCCTAAAATCTAAACCTTAAATCCTAAACCCTAAACCCTAAATCCTAAATCCTAAACTTGAATTCTAAGACCCTAGAACTCTAAAACCCTAAGACCCATGAATCTTAAAACCCTAGAATTCTAGAATCTTAAGAGCCTTAACCCCACGAGGTAAATCCGGTGCTACCATTACATTGAAGAGACTCCCATTAAATACAAGAACAACCATGCTGCTTAAATTATCCTAAACTTGGAAAAAAAATCCAAAATTACCATTCCTACCTTCTCTAAATCTTTTAGAGAATTATTATTTCAATTCCTAAATCATGTGAATGATTATAGACGTACTCATTGGCATTTAGTCAACCCTTATAGTAATGACTAACAACCTCTAAATTATTAAACTAACTAAGTTGTTATTCTGATCTTATAACTCTTCTCACTTTAGTCTTAATTAACTAAATTCAAGGAATTAGACTATAATTTATACCACCAGGGATTGTAATCCTAAAAATTCTATAAAACTCAATTCTATTTATATAAATCCTAATCTAACATGTTTAATTATTGTAAAATAGAAAAATAACAAAAATTTTAATTTTAGAGTATAATTGAGAATTGACATCAGCGTGGACATCAAATTTTGTAATGCCACACACCCACAATTTGTTTTGGCATTCCAATTCTTTACACAATTCTTACATCATAACAAATATAAAACTCACATTCCGAATCGGGATCTTCAAACCCTAATTAGAAATCCTAAAATCTACATTATGAAAAATAAAAAAAATACATATTTTTGAGAAACAAAAACGTTTATAGAGGTCTTTGGGATAATGTAAGGCTTGGCAAACTTTCAGAGTGGAAAAAACTATGATACATAGAGAGATATATAGGATCAAAAACCTCTAAAAAACTCTTATGATCCTAAATCCTAAACCCTAAAACCGGAGACACCCTTGTAACCCTAAATCCTAAAATCCTAAACCTTGAACTTAGTTAAATCATATTTACATATAATAGAAATAAAAAGTGGTATAAATATGATATTTTCTAAAAAAAAAAAAGACATTGACTTATATAAATTATGTAATATACTATTATAATGTCCAAAAGTCTCTATATATTTATTTAATATTTTTATAATATTTTTTTCATATATTAATGAAAGGCAAAATTTGCTATTTTGAAAATCTCATATATCCTAACATATAAACTTGCTCAAAATTTTAAATATACCATTGGAATCAGAAGCATGACAAATTGGAGGGTAGGTCAAATCAAAAATTTAAAACATCAAAGTACACAAAAGTCAAGAAAAATTTGTATCTAGTCAAACACCTTATATTTTAAAATTAAAAAACATGTAGAGGATTTCAAGACCATGACTAGATTTCTAGATCCTTAAAATAGAAGGATAGGTCAAATCAAAAATTCAAAATTCCTATTCATATGCAAAGTCAATTCAAAAGTCAAAATGGTCAAACAATTAATAACTACAAATATATGCACTTTTTGAAAACTTCAAGTTTATATTTACAATTGGCAATCTTCAAACAAATCCAATGGACTTTTCAAAAATTTCAAAAAGCCTTGTATGATAAAATTCTAAATCCCAAACTCCAAGTCAAAGTAGCTAAATCTTCCAAACTATAAATTTGTATAGGAAAAAAATTACACCATTCAATTCCTAGACACCATAAGTGGGGGGGTAGGTCAAGTCAAAATCCAAATATAATGATGCCCAAAAACTGGGGACACCCTTATAAATCCTAAATCCTTTAAATCAGCTCGGGGGTTGAAACAAAACATTGCCGTTGCACCTTTATGTCAAACTATCAACTTGACGACCATAGCAGAACCTCTGACAATTAAGGTCTATGAAGGTACTAAGGAACAAGAGTTGACCTACTGGACCAAATTTTTCTTGCATCATAAATCTGCTTTTTCTTGGACTTATGATGATTTAAAAGGTATTCCCGCTGAAGTCTCTAAGCATCGTATCATTTTAGAGGAGAGTGCTAAATCGTGGTCTGATAGAGGCAACATCGCCTTAATCCTAAATATTCTCTCATGGTGAAAGAGGAATTTGAAAAGCTTCTTGCGGTTGGTTTTATTTACCTTGTATCAAATAGTGAGTGGGTTTCTCCAATCGTGATGGTGCCAAAAAAGAATGGAAAAATCCGAATTTGTCAGGATTTTTGGAAACTTAATGCGACCTCTAAAAAAGATTACTTCCCGTTGCCTTTCACGGATAGTATGTTGGATGCTGTAGCAAATCATGAATGTAATTCTTTTCTAGATAGATTTTTTAGGTATAATCAGATTCAAATTGCAATGGAAGACCAACTCAAGATGACTTTTACTATGGATTGGGGCACATTCACTTATCGCGTGATGCCTTTTGGATTATGTAATGTCCCAGCCACGTTTTAGAGAGTGATGACTCAGGCCTTCTAAGACTATCTCTGGCTGTTTATGGAGATCTTTTTAGATGACTTTTGTGCATTTAGTACAAAACAAGATCATCTTAATTGTCTTGACAAATGCTTGACTTAGTGCGCTAAGTTTGGGATATCGTTGAACTCGGATAAGTGTCGATTCGGTGTTCCGTCAGGAAAATTATTGTGACATATCATCTCTAGCCTCGGTATCGCTATGGATCCAGACAAAGTGACACATATAATGAACTTGCTCAGACTAGAAACGGTCTTTGGTGTTCAAGGGTTTGTCGGCCATGTCAATTATTATTGACGATTTATTCATTTGTTTGCAATAATTTGTCAAGCTTTAACAAACTTACTGAAGAAACTTTCGTTAGATGGGACTAGTTCTATCTAGACCATGGAATGTACCGTGGCCTTTGAAGCATTGAAGTCGAAATTGATCTCTACACCAATATTGGTGGCCCCTCGTTGGATCAAGCTCTTTCATGTGTATGTTGATGCATCCAATGTGGCTATTGGATTCGTGCTAAATCAGAAAGATGACCAAGGTTTCAATCATCCCATCTATTATGCTAGTCGGCAATAGGTGGCTGCCGAACGTAATTATGCTACTACTGTACGAGAAGCGTTGGGTATGATATACTCAGTTCAAAAATTTTGACACTATTTGCTTGGATATCCATTTGTCTTTTATGTGGATCATGATGCCCTCAAATACATGATTAATAAGCCTTTATTGAGTAGATGCATTGCTCGATGGGTGTTATTACTTCAAGAATTTAATTTTACTATCAATCTACGACCAAGAAAGAAATATGCCAATGCGGATCACTTGTTCCGATTGTCCAATATCATGGATAATGAGCCTATTAATGATGCACTTCCTAACGAGTAATTATTTGCCGTCGAAGTGATTACAACCGACTATAATGAATTGATTCAATATCTGACATTTCAGACATTCCCACCTACATATAGTGAGAAATTCAAGAAACGATTCATTTTAAAAAGTACACCATATACGATGATGGAAGACACCTTGTATAAGCAAGGCCGGGATGGAATTCTACGCCATTGCATCTTTCCCAATGAAGTACAATCGATACTAGAGGGATGTCATTTGGATAGTTGTGGTGGATATTTTGCGGGAGATAGTACTGGCTCGCAAGGCTTTAATGGCCGGATATTGGTGACCTACAATGTTTTCTGATGCGCACCACTTTATTTGTTGTTGTGATCCCTATCAACAAATTGGTCGATCCATGAGTACTTCAGTGATGCCATTAGTATTAATCTTGGCACAGGCACTGTGATTGCTTGTTTTACTTATTCCGAAAGAAACCTCACAGCATAAATCCGTATAGGGGGGATTCAAACACAAGGAATGATTAGTTGCTTAAGCGTTCATGTTAGGGTCACACAATCAATTACCTCTTGAATGTATCATCTCTATTTCCAATATCTAAATACACAAGGAAACTATAATCTCCTCCTTCACCTTATCGATATCTTCCTTACAACAATTGAGTCATACCAATAACTACTATTTCCACCAATATATTCACCCTCATAATCTCCAATTATAATACTACACCCACATAGCTTTCAGTATGTAATTACCCTCGTTCTAATCACTGGAATTCTTCACACAGAACTGCCATTCACATTACAGTGTTTCACACAAACCTAGACTCATTCTCTTTACTAAACTACAATCAAATTTTAGCATACAATCTTTCTTCTTAAATAATACCAATCACATTTCCATTCCATAATTCAGAAACTTTCAATCCTCTTATTCAAAGAAAATAACAAACAAAAGAAAAGAGGTAGTACCAAGCTTATCCCGGTTCACAACTCTCATAGTCTGGCATTTTCTTCTCCTCTCCCATCCTCCTTATACTACCCCAAGATATCAACTCCTATACTACATATGATAACTACTTTTTCTGACTATTCATCCATTCTACTTGCAAAACCACCTTTTCAGGAGTTATCTATCCCTGTTTACACTATACACTAGGTATCTACATTCTGAAAATAACTACTTATTCTACATAGCCTCACTCCTAACTGTGCAGCATCCTCGTAAACACTCAATTGATACCTATCCAAAAATTATCTAACAAAACTCTACAAAAATTGTGATCCCTCGGGACTATCTAATTAATCAATTGCCACAATTTTTGTTATTGGTTCCACCGATTTCGATTCCAATTACAAATCTTCATCGTCTTCAAATCCTTCTATCGGCTCCTACCTCAACTGAGCAGAAAGATCTTCATTGTCTTTGCATAGTTCACGGACTTGAGCTTCTAATTTTAAGATCTAGGCATCTTTCAATTCCAACTAGCGCTGAAAGTGACTCCTCTCTTCTGGAACTTCGGGAACTTGCAACATCGATACTTGTGCTTGACCAATATTGACTAAATCCTCTGCCAATCTCGTCACCTCGGTGTTCAAGGCCTCAATTTCAGCCCTTAATTGCTCTGTTTCACATTTGTATTGGTCACTCAATATCAATTTCTCTTTCGCCAATAACTCGGCCTTTTCTCGTTCCATTACCAACTGACCCTTTATTTTTTCGAGTTCCAAAATTGAATGACTGCGAGCCCGGAATAGTTCTTGCATGTGGGTCTCGACCATGTGCTCTCTTTCTTTGTCCCAAGCTTCCTATTCTTCCCCAATTTGTTGCTCCATTAGCAGCTTGGATTCCGCATTCGCTTGGATAATCCGTTCTTGTTCTTCAATTCTTCCTATCTGCTCCGATATCACCTTTTTGCTTGCCTCTAATTCCAGTTTACCACTACCTTCTACATTTAATGCTCATACCATGCAATGTATTTGTAAAATGTACTTCAATAAAGAATTTTTAAGATGTACGACCTTCCGACAGTCAGCCCTGTGGAAACGCTAACTGATTGATATCTAACAACGTCGGGACTTCATTCTCCTCCTCCACCACCGAACGAATCGGATCCGTTTCTGGTGCCATTGGACAACTAGATTCCCCAATTTCATGTATTACCTCCGTTGTATTCACAAATTGTGCCAACGAATTCTGTTCTCGCTGCGAGGGCACTGGCGCTATTTCAGAACTTCCCTCTACTGGCAATGTTTGCCGCAGTGTGTACGCAATCACAACATTCACATAATTGAAACATAGCAACGCTGTAAACTTTCCTATTTTGCGCTTGGCTCCTATTTCCTCATGAATACGGGTTGCTACATAAGCTGTCCAATTGAACATCATCACTTCAAACGTCCCTACCGCTGCAAACATTAACCGTTTTGACATATATGTGTTGTGTCGATACAACCCTAGACGCCTTAGCACGAAGGGCAATCATTCCATGGGCTCTGGTCTAATTACCTCAGCCGTTCGCCAACCTTGGTTCTCCTCAAACGATGACATGCCACTTTTGAAATAACTTCCCGGTCGAAAGTCACTGGACTCCTCAATACCCACCGCAACGTCTCCAACTAGAACAAACAATACTTTTTTGAGGATCTTCTCATCAATACCAATAACTTGCCCTTGTACTACGCTCTATCCATCCTGTGGGTCATAGTTCGTGATGTATTCTTTCACTAATGCCATATTAATTGAAGACAAACTATCTGACCTTTGCAAAAACTGAAATATTTGCCCGTTTCGAAAATCTCATATTCTCTTTGGCATCCAGCAAATCTCTAGCTTCATAGGCTCTATATTGATAACAATTACTATGGATGGTGGTCCTATATTACGTTTAGCTTTCACATTTTGGCCACTTTCCTCTCTGTCCGTAGCTCTCTTTGCACTCTCCATCGCCATGAAGCACACTCTTTCAAGCTCTAACCATCAATACAATGCTCCAGTACTTCGAAAATCCAAAATTGTAACACCGGAAAGAAATAATAACAGAATGCGATAACTAAGAATGAACGTAAATACATGCTCCACTCCTATTCTTTTACCTAGTGGTGATAATGACAACATGTTACTCCTACTGTCCGTTTCTCACCCCCATCCCATCTGACATATTAATAATTACTAACTATCCTTTCAGCCGCCTCTAAATCCTAACCTACTTAATTAGATCTATCCTAAGTACATTTGATGTGACCTCCTCCAAAAATTTGAAACTCATCCCGGTTTTTACGTATGATATAACTGTAATCGGTTCCCGTTAATGCGCGTACTAAATCGATGACCCATGAAATCCTCCAATTGAACAGACCCATTGGAAAACCCTTCAATCACACGATATGGCCTATGCTAGTGAATTTAAAATTTGCTCAGAAAATGATTAAACCTGCTATCAAACAACAATACCAAATCATTGGGCATAAAACTCTTTGAACGTAGTTTACTATCATAGTAACTCTTTCACCATTTTTAAGTTACTTCTATGTTGAAGAGAGGTGTAGCCCATATTTCATCCAATTTGTCTAACTTTGCCAACCGATATTGAAGTGATTCCTTATCTCCAAGACGTTCATCCAACACAATGCACAAATTCTGAACTTCCAATTCAATGAGTAATATTGCTTCTTGTTCGTAAATCAATTGGAATGGTGTGGAATTGATAGTCACTTTTTATGCAATACAATACGCCTACAATGCCACAAACAATTTAGTATCCCAATCTGTTCTCGTGTCCGAAATCGTTTTGGTTAAAATCTTACATAGAATACCATTGGTCTTTTCCGTCTGCCCATTGGCCCAATGATGATATGGTGTTGTTTTTCTGTGCTTGATTTCGTATGTGTTCATCAAGGCTACTATGGTAACATTTATGAAATGGGTGTCATGATCGCTAATCAATTACTTCGGACATCCAAATCAAATAATAATATTCTCGTATAAAAATATGACCACCGTACTGGAATTATCATGGCGGGTAGCAATAGCCTCCGCCCAATTGGTTACATAGTCCGTGGCGACTAAAATATACCACTTTTGTCCATGTCTTGATGCTGGTGCAATGAATCCAACAAAATAAATCCCCCATTTCTCAAATAGTGCCTATGCCAAGATTGGTACTAACGGCATCGCTAAAGTATCCGTGGGTCGACCAATTCGTTGAAAGGAATTACAACAACGAACAAATTGGTGCACATCAGAAAACATTGTCGGCCACCAATATCCGACCATTAAAGCCTTCTAAGCAGTACTGTCTCCCGTAAAATGTCTACCACAACTATCCAAATGACATTCTTCCAAAATTGTACGAACTTCACTTTGAAAGATGCAACGGCATAAAATTCCATCCTGTCCTTATTTGTACAAGGCATCTCCAATCATGGTATACTACGCACTTTTTAAAATCAGACGCTTCTTTAGTTTTTCATTATAAAAAATGTAAAGTCTGAAACGTTAGATATTGGACCAATTCACCATATTCAAGTGTAATGACATCCGCAGCAAATAGTTGTGTATCTGAAAGAGCATCGTTATCGGCTGATTACCCAGTATATTAGATAAACAGGATAAATAATCCGCATTGGCATATTTCAGTAGTATTTAGGATTTAATTAAAACCTGGTAATATTTAGTAGTAATTGGTAGCTGCCGAACATAATTACACTACTACTCAATGAGTAGTACCTAAACCCTCAACCTTAAATCCTAAACCCTGGTTTCATTCAGTAGTAGTGTAATTACGTTCGGCAGCTACCAATTTTCGACTAGCTTAGTAGATAGGATGATCCAGTCCCTGGTCATCCTTTTGACTTAGTATCGATCCAATAGCCACATTGGATGCATCAATATACATATGAAAGAGCTCGATCCAACGAGGGGCCATCAATATTGGTACAGAGACCAATTTTGACTTCAATGCTTCAAAGGCCATGGTACACTCCATGTTCCAGATGGGACTAGTCTCATCTAATGGAGGTTTCTTCAGTAAGTTTGTTAAAGGTTAACAAATAACTGTAAACGACCGAATAAATCATCGATAATAACTGACATGGCCGATGAAGCCTCGAACACTGGAAACCGTCTCTGGTCTGAGCAAGTTCATTACATGTGTCACTTTGTCCGGATCCGTAGCGATACCACGGCTAGAGATGATATGTTCCAATAATTTTCCTGACGGAACACCAAATTGACACTTATCCGAGTTCAACGATATTCCAAACTTAGCACACTGGGCCAAGCATTTGCCGAGACAATTAAGATGATTTTATTTTGTACTGAATGTACAAAAGTCATCTAAAAAGATCTCCATAAATAGCCAAAGATAGTCTTAAAAGGCCTGAGTCATCACTCTCTGAAACGTGGTTGGGGCGTTATATAATCCAAAAGGCATCACGCGATAAGTGAATGTGCCCCAATCCGTATTAAATGTTGTCTTGAGCTGGTCTTCCATTGCAATTTGAACTTGATTATATCCGGAAAATCTATCTAGGAACGAATAACATTCATGACCTGCTATAGTATCCAATATACTATCCATGAAGGGCAATGGGAAGTAATCTTTCTTGATGGCCACATTAAGTTTCCGAATATCTTGATAAATTCGGATTTTTCCATTCTTTTTTGGCACCATCATGATTGGAGAAAACCACTCACTATTTGGTATTAGAGAAATAAAACCAATCGCCAGAAGCTTGTCCAATTCCTCCTTCACCATGAGGGAATATTTAGGATTAAGGCGATGTTGTCTCTGCCGTACCAGTTTAGTGTTCTCCTTTAAAATGATACGATGCTCACAGACTTTAGCAAGGATATCTTTTAAATTATCATAAGTCCAAGGAAAAGCGGATTTATGATGCAAGAAAAATTCGGTCCAGCACGTCAACTCTTGTTCCTTAATACCTTCGTAGACCTTAATTGTCCGAGGTTCTGCTGTGGTCGCCAAGTTGTTAGTATGACATAAAGATGCAACAGCGATGTTTTGTTTCAACCCTCGTGCTGGTTTAAAGTCAGTCAGTAAGTTCGTCATATATGAAGCACTGAATCCTGTGTCCAGGGTGCTAATATGATGTACATCATACTTAGTCATCTAATCAGTACTAACATAATCCGAGTTTTCTGAGTCCATCGGGTACATCAAGTACTCCCCGGGACCTCCACATTAGTACACCACTCTAGGGTGTAGTGCTGCCTCCACGGGTGCCTTCGTAATTCGTGCTACTGCATCATCATCAGAGCTAAGCTCATCGTTCGTCATTAATTCAGATGCTGGCAATTGAAACTCCCTGTGATAGTGTACTGGGTACATTTGTAATACCATTTTTTCTTTGCCCTTGCCAATTGTCAAAGTACCCCAATCCCAATCGTTCTTAGCCTTTGCTTAATAAAGCCAGGGTCATCCCAATAAAATTGGATACGATAAAGTCAAACGTTGTAATCAAAAGATGATATAGTCGATTTCATATGCAATACCGGCAATCATAGTTTGAACACCCCATAAGATATACATTGGTTTAACCCGGCTATGATCTACCATTCATAATACCAATGTCGTAGGTATTAATTGCTTTAGTTTCAAGTCCTCTATTGTATCCGCATTCATTAAATTCACACTCGAGCCACCATCAACTTATACTCCTAGAATTAAAACGCCATCGATTGATACATCGATTGTTAGTGCTCTCGGATCTGGGTTTAAGCTGACTTCATGAATTTCTTTAGTACGGGATCTTTGTCGTATTAATGTTGAATTCAATGTAGATCAACATTTCGATGCTATAGTCAAAAGTTCTTTCATTGTGATTGAAGGCTGAATAACATCAAAATCCCTCAAAATTTCGTAGGGTTCCATATTGAGAGTAATTTCTAATGCTCTTTTGCGTTTCATTGGTTTTGATTTTATTCCGTTCGGTAGCAATTCCTTCTTGGCAATTAGGATTGCCATTAGTAACTCTACAAACTTGTCTACCACTAATGATTCTTTTAATGCGTAAGATCTTTTATTGGACTGTACAGGTATAGGTACTTGATCATTTGGGATAGATCTTCATGGTCTCGGTAAATTGGCATGTGGGACTGAATTGGGTTCTTCAGTCTATTAAGGTCTCAATATTGGAATACGTCTGAATACTGATATTGGTTCATTTAGCCCCGTGGACAACGCTACTTGCTCTCTTGTGATTGGTTCATCCATGTCTTGAATTGAATTCTCGTCTTTTTGTTGGCCATTGATAAGCACTGCGTTCACCACCTCGACACGATGTACTGGTGAGTGTCGTTGAACACGGCATTTGTCCTTCGTCGGTTGGCTTGTTTGCATTTGTTGGTCCCAGTTATTATAATTAAATGCACTACTGATAAGTATGACTAGACTACTTACAATTTCCACATATTGGAGCATAGTCATCACTCGCCCTTGGATTAAGACATTCACTTGCATAATGTCTGATTTGTCTGCAACAATAGTAACAAAGGGGTCTTCTGCCAACTCCTTCAAGGATAATGGGTGTCTCTACTGGTATATAACGGCTAAGTCTGTTCCATGTCGGATGAATAAAGGATCCTGGTTGATCCATTGTTACTGTAGAGTTTGGCATTGGCTTCGTCATGGGTGGATATTGATCGTATTCATGTTGGTTCATCACCAATCCGTGCGTATTGGATACACATTCTTGATAAAATTCAGAGTTGAAGAAATTAGAATAATTCCTGTTTTGCTTTTTTGCTCGATTTCCATTGCAATCAAACCTATTATTTATCTGTATTTGATTGACATCCTACGAAGTTGGTTGAGTCATTATCTAGTTACTGAGTTGTTGTTGCTTCCATAAATTCCAACAATTGGTAGTAATATGCTTGCCCATGCAAAAGTTACATTGTACAGTCATTTAGGGTGGTGAAGGACATTCTGTTACTAAATGACCTTGCTCCTTACAATTGCTGCATTAGACATTGGCACGCATATTGGTTGATTTATACTTTTTTTCTTTATCCTTGGCCAGATTCACAACCAATTCATCCATTTTTTTCATTAATGTTAACAACAATGACTCATTAGGATTCCTTGATACCAATGCATTTGGTAATTCCTTTGTAGGTATTGGTTTCTGATATGCAAAATAAGACACATACAGGTGTGATGATGATGGTGGTACAACTTACAATGGAACGGCATCCACTATTCCCCGTGGAATTGTACCATAATCATTCCTTCCCAGATAACTTCCCGATGCGTCATTCCAATTTATCAGTTGATAACCTCTTTGAGATGGAATCATCGTGGCTCCAACTGTTAAGTTTTGGTCACAGTGACATTCTTCCCATACTTTTGCTCGTTCAAGAGATGATGAAATGGTGGTTGATTGGGCCTCCTTTACAAACATTTTTAATTCTGGTGGGTGTAATCCATTAACCAATATGGACAACACAAATGATTCCGGCATTTGGTTATTTAGCCATTTTCAAAGTATATCCGCTACACAACCATAATATAATTGTACCGCTTCTTCTGGTACCATTTTGCTGTTCATTAATTTTTCTCTAAGGCGTTCTTCAAAATCAATTCGTCGAAAATGGGCTAAAAATGTATTTTTCAATGCCTCCCAATTGATAAATTGTCCTGCAGGTTGGCGGTTATACCACTCAAACGTTGTGTCTTTCAATGATGCTGGCAGCCATGTCAGCCAAATGTCTTCTGTTCTCCCATTATTCGCTACACACGCCATCAAAAATTGAGACAAATATTGATCTGGATCCGTACCTAGCAAAGTCCACAAAGTAGGTAATGACACGACGCTAGTCGTTTGATCATCCACTGCATCCATTTGAACTGCAATCGGAACTACTGGTCCTTCGAACGTCATTAAAGATGCCAGTGTTCTGCTCAATTCTTTATTAAAATAAAAACCATCTCTGGCAAAAGTCTTTTTTAAAATTCCAAGCCTTCTTGATTGACTATTATTATCCCCAAATAATTTTACTGGTTGAATATGAGGTAAAAATGATAGGTCTTGATATACTCTGAATTGGTCTTTATTTGAAAGTATTTTATGTCGATCTTCAGAATCAGTCTTGTTAGAATCGGACGTATTTCCAATTGAGAAGATACCCAGTGGGGTACCTAATTCCTTTGTGTCTTCCTCGTTTTCCATTAACAGCTTCGAGAGGTTTGCTGGACTATTAGCACTGCTCCCTGCGAGTGCTCTTGGTAATTTCTTTAACGGTATGTACTTCTGAAATATCAAAGGTCGATCGTCTTCTGGATACAATCGAATATGCCAACAGGTATGCAACCACGGTTTAATCTAACTTTGTTGATGTTTTTTTTCCAATTTGCGATCTTGCTCATTACGCAACAAATTTCTTGCTTGCAATCTATTTGTTCTTTTCTTTGATTACTTTATTCTCTTTGCTGTTAAATTCTCATTCTTAATAACCATACTCTTTCTTCAAATACTACTGAAATCATCTTCCATTGCTAATTTTCTCACACGTTTGGTAATTAATTCTTAACACTCAAAGCTATGATCACTCCCCGGCAGCGATGCCAAAATGTGATTGCTCGTTTTACTTATTCCAGAAGAAACCTCCCAGCATAAATTTATATAGAAGAGATTCGAACATGGGAAATGACTAATTGCTTAAGCGTTCATGTTAGGATCATACGATCAATTACCTCTTGAATGTATCATCTCTATTTCTAATATCTAAACACACGAGGAAACTATAATCTCCTCCTTCACTTTATCGATATCTTCCTTACAGCAATTGAGTCATATCAATAACTACTATTTCCACCAATATATTCACCCTCATAATCTCCAACTGTAATACTGCGCCCTCATAACTTTTAGTACGCAATTACCCTCGTTCTAATCACTGGAATTCTTCACACAGAACTGCCATTCACATTACAGTGTTTCACACAAACCTAGACTCATTCTCTTTACTGAACTACAATCAGATTTCAGCATACAATCTTTCTTCTTAAATAATACCAATCACATTTCCATTCCATAATTCAGAAACTTTCAATCCTCTTATTCAAAGAAAATAACAAACAAAAGAAAAGAGGTAGTACCAAGCTTATCCCGGCTCACAACTCTCACAGTCTGGCATTTTCTTCTCCTCTCCCATCCTCCTTATACTACCCCGAGATATCAACTCCTATACTACATATGATAACTACTTTTTCTGACTATGCATCCATTCTACCTGCAAAACCACCTTTTCAGGAGTTATCTATCTCTGTTTACACTATACACTAGGTATCTACATTCTGAAAATAACTACTTATTCTATAGGCACCATTTGAGAAATGGAGAATTGATTTTGTTGGACCCATTGCACCAGCATCGAGACATGGACAAAAGCGGTATATTTTAGTCGCCACGGACTATGTGACCAAATGGGTGGAGGCTATTATTACCCGTAATGATAATGTCAGTACGATGGCGACTTTTTCTATAGAAGAATATTATTACTCGATTTGGGTGTGTGAAGGAATTGGTTAGCAATTGCGGCATCCATTTCATAAATGCTACGATAGCAACCTTAACGAATACATACGAAATCAAGCACAAGAAAACAACACCATATCATCCTCAGGCCAATGGGCAGACGGAAAAGACCAATGGTATTCTGTGTAAGATTTTAACCAAAATAATTTTAGCCGCGGGAACGGATTAGGATACTAAATTGATTGCGGTATTGTGAGCGTATCGTATTACATATGAAGTAACTACCAATTCCAGACCATTCCAATTGGTGTATGGGCAAGAAATAATATAACCAATTGAATTGGAAGTTCAGAGTTTGTACATTACGTTGGATGAACCTCTTGGAGATAAAGAATCACTTCAATATTGGTTGGCAGAGTTGAATAAATTAGATGAAATATGGCCTATAGCTCTCTTCAACATGGAAGTAACTCAAAAATTGTAGAAGAGTTACTATGATAGTAAACTACATCCGAAGAGTTTTATGGCCAATGATTTGATATTGTTGTATGATAGCAAGTTTAATCATTTTCCGGACAAATTTCAAGTTTGCTGGCATGGGCCATATCATGTGATTGAAGGATTTTCTAATGAGTCTGTTCAATTGGAAGATTTTATGGATCATCGATTCAGTACCCGCATTATCGAGAACCGATTACGGTTATATCATACATAAAACCCGAGATGGATTTTCAATTTTTGGAGGAAGTCACGTTCATGTACTTAGGATAGATCTGATTATGTGTGTTAGGGTGTAGAAGCAACTGAAAGGATAGTTAGTAATTACTAATGTGTCAGATGAGACGGTGGTGAGAAATGGACAGTAGGAGTAACATGTCCTCATTATCACCACTATGGAAAAGAATAGGAGTGGAGCACCCATATATGGTCATTCTGAAGTATCGCATTCTATTATTGTTTCTTTTCGATGTTACAATTTTGGATGTTTCGGAGTACTTGAGTGTAGTATTAACGGTTAGAGCTTGAAAAAGTGTGCGTCATGGCAATGGAGACAACAAAGAGAGCTACGGATAAAGAGAAAAGTGGCCGAAATGTGAAAGCTAAACGTAATTTAGGACCACCATTTGTAGTAATCGTTACCAATATGGAGCCTATGAAGCTAGAGATTTACAGGACACCAAAGAGAATATGAGATTTTTGAAACGCGTAAATATTTCAGTTTTCACGAAGGTCAGATAGTTTGCTTTCAATTAATGTGGCATTAGTGGAAGAATACATTGTGAAATATGACCCACAGGATGAATTGAGCGTAGTACAAGGACGAGTTATCGATATCGATGAAAAGATCCTCAAAATAGTACTATTTCTTCCATTTGGAGAGATTGTGGTGGATATTGAGGAGTCCAATGACTTTCAACCGGGAAGTTATTTCAAAGGTGGCGTGTCATTGTTTGAGAAGAACTAAGGTTGGCGGACGGCTCAGGCAATCATACCATAGCTCATAGAATTGTTGTGCTTCGTATTGAGGCATCTAAGGTTATATCGATACAACATGTATTTATCAAGACGGTTAATGTTTGCTGCGATAGGGACGTTTGAAGGGATGGTGTTCAATTGGGAAGCTTATGTAGCAACCTGTATTCATGTAGAAATGAGAGCTAAGTACAAAATAGGGAAGTTTATAACATTGTTATGTTCTAATTATGTGTGTGTTGTGATTGCATACACATTGTAGAAAACATTGCCAGTAGAGTGAAGTCCTGAAGCAGTGCCAGTGCCTCTACAATGAGAACGAAATTTGTTGGCATAGAATGTCAATACAACGAAGGTAATACATGAAATTAGAAAATCCAGCCATCCATTGGCACCAAAAATGGATCCGATTTGTTCGGTGGTGGAGGAGGAGAATGAAGTCCCAGCGTTGTTAGATATCAATCAGTTAGCGATCCTTTAGGGCCGGCTATGAAAGGCATACATCTTAAAAATGCTCTATTGAAGTACATTTTGTAAATACATTACATGATACGAGCATTGGATGTAGAGGGCAGTGGCAAATTGGAATTAGATGCAAGCAAAAAGGTGACATTGGAGAAGATCCAAAGAATTGAAGAGCAAGAACGGATCATCCAGGCAAATGCAGAATCCAAGCTAATATTAAAGCAAAAAATTGGAGAACAACAGGAAGCTTAGGACAAAGAAAGAGAACGCATAGTGGAGACCCACAGACAAGAACTATTCCGCGCTCGCAGTCATTCAATTTTGGAATTAAAAAAAGTGAAGGGTCAGTTGGTAATGGAACGAAAAAAGGCCGAGTAATTGGCATAAGAGAAATTGGTATTGAGTGACCAATACAGATGTGAAACGGAGTAGTTAAGGGTTGAAACTGAGGCCTTCAATACCGAGGTGACAAGATTGACAGAGGATTTAGTCAATATTGGTCAAGCACAAGTATCGACGTTGCCAGTTCTCAAAGTTCCAGAAGAGAGGAGTCACTTTCAGCGCCAGTTAGAATTGAGAGATGCTCAGATCTTAAAATTGGAAGTTCAAGTCCGTGAATTGGACAAGTACAATGAAGACCTTTCAGCTCAGTTGAGGTAAGAGCCGATAGAAGAATTGGAGGAGGACGAAGATTTACAGTTGGAACTAGAATCAGTGGAACCAATAACAAATATTGTGGCAATTGATTAATTAGATAGGCTAGAGGGATTGTAATTTTTGTGGAGATTTGTTAGATAATTTTTGGATAGGTATCGATTGAGTATTTGTGAAGATGCTGCACAGATAGGAGTGGGGCTATGTAGAATAGATATTAATTCATTTTTGAAAGATATTGGTAAAATATAAACCCTAGTCTATGTAATAGAAAATTCAGGATGACGGATGAGTGATTTAGTTCTTAAAAGCGGTTAATTATAAAATTACGATTAAAATCTAGAGAATCAAGAGAAAGTATATAGGACTTATAAAAGTTAATTAGGGTGCCAGATTGTGATAGTCATGAGCTGAGGGCCATCGTTGTGAGAGTTGTGAGCCAAGGTAAGCTTAGTGCTACCTGTTTTCTTTTGTTTGTTATTTTCTTTGAATAAGAGGATTGAGAGTTTCTCAATATTGTGAAGTGAATTATGGAATGGAAATGTGATTCATATTATTTGAGAAGAAGAAAGATTGAATGCTAAAATCTGATTGTAATTCAGCAGAGAAAATCAGTCTGTGTTTGTGTGAAACACTGTAATGTGAATGGCAATTCTATGTGAAGAATTCCAGTGATTAGAATGAGGATAATTATGTGCTGAAAGTTGTGAAGGTGCAGTATTACAGTTGGAGATTATGAGGGTGAATATATTGGTGGAAATAGGAGTTATTGGTATGACTGAATTGCTATAAGAAAGAGATCGATAAGGTGATGGAGGAGATTATAATTTCCTTGTAAGTTCAGATATTGAAAATAGAGACGATATATTTAGGAGGTAAGTGATTGTGTGACCCTAACGTGAACGCTTAAGCAACTAGTTATTTCTCGTATTCAAATCTTCCTATACAGATTTATTTCCATTAGATTAATTTGGAATAAGTAAAATAAAAATAAAGAAATAAATTGACTTGTGCATGGACGTAGTGGTAATAAATTCATCCATTTTATTGTGGAGCGAGATTATTTGAAGCAACGGTCTAAAATTTCTAGTGTTTAGATGAGATTTTCCATAATTGCGTCTGACCAACGTCTTGGCGATGAGGACTCCCTACAATATCAGTTACCAAAATTGGGAAAATTGGATGAAGTTAGGGCTACGGCTCTCCTGACCATGGGAACTACACAGCATAGATGTAAGAGTTATTATGCTAGTAAATCACGTCCCAAATTATTTTTAACCAGCGATGTAGAACTTCTTTCATGATAGCCGATTTTACAATCATTTTTTTTAGGCAACGGGAGGAAGGGGAGGGATGTCAAGTCTATTGGCATGAATAGTATCATGTAGTGGAAGGTTTTTTTTTTATTTTTTCTTTTCTAATAGGTATGTTCAATTGGAACATTTTATGGGTACTCAATTTACTACATGTACCAACTGAAATCGATTACGACTTTATTATACGTGAACATAGGACGGGTTTCAAAAATTGAGAGGAAGAGGGCTTATCATGTAATCCTAAATCCTAAACCCTTATCAGTAGAACCGGAATCCATAAAACCATCCATGGACAATGTTGGAATTGATTAGTCTAGTGAGCCCAGATAGTGGAAAAATTTTGTGAAGGTTCGTTGAAGAAGTTTTATTTTACCGATTCCGTGCTTCTTTATTTTCTTCGGAGAAGAAGAAGAGCCATGGATAGTTTTCTAAATGATGTGAAGTGAAATTCTGGAATGAAAAAATAGATTTGGTGTTGTCAAAGGAAGTATTTGAAATTATTTGTGGGATGAATACTTGTGTGGAAGTGGACAATGAGAAGTAATTGTGAAGAATGGTAATGAATGGAAGAATTACGATGCATTAAATATTGGAATTGGAGGAGGAGACTATGGAGTTTGAATTTGTGTAAAGAAGTGGAGGGAGAATGACAGTTGGATGTGAAGGGTTCTAGTGATTGAATTATGGAGTGATTGTGTGCTGTCTTTTGAGATGGTGTGGTATTACTTGAGATTGTTGTCACACGTTTGGAAAAGAGGAGAGACAGTGAAACCATGAAATAGGATCATCGATTGTGATATTTTATTAGTTGGAAGAGTACATTGTTATGGAGCATAACAAGACGAGATCAGATAAGATATGAATAAAACCTCATGGCAAAATATCAAAATGAGAGAATATGATTTTATATTTGTAATGATAGCTAAAATGAAAAGAATGGTTCCAAATGAGTATTGCTGGAACTCAAGATGTCCTTGGCCTCAATTTGTATACTAAAACTGAAGTGGAAGTAATCAAAAGTCTAAAATAAAAGTGATTTATTTTTAGAAATTTATGAAAATTCTAATTTTAGTGATAACTCTTCATTAGGCCCATCTGCTGATGGCTAGTATAGAGAAGTAGGTTGGATAACTTCTTTACAGAGAAACATAATTTTTTGAATGTACTTCATTTTTTTTTGTGTTTTTTTCCTCCACTTCTTCGTAAAGTGAACCTACAAAAGCCCGACTTTGTAGCCAAATCCTTTGGTCAATGTAATCACTACTGAAATGGATGTCATCTATGGTACCTGTGATCATGTCAAGTCTCGACTTAGTTTAGTCATGAAATCTATTACTGCTTGCCCATCCGATGTAGACGTGGATGTTGTGTGCTTCATGGAAAACGTGCGTGATTTACCAAGTTTACTTGGAGAAATTTCTCGTCTAGCCAAATGTAGAGTCCATGTGAAGGATTTAGAGTATTTTCAAACTTGGTTGCACATGATTTCTGACCCCGCACTTGTGAAGGTGAATACCGGCGACAGAGTTGGAAAAAGGTAGCTTCACAAGCGTTGTCGTATTACGTGCTTTCCTGCTCAAGAACGTGCCGGGCGTCTGGCTGTAGAAGGTAGTATGGAGATTCGCCAATATTCAAGCAGTTTATCGGTTATTGACTACTGGAATACAAACAACTGCAAGAATACACCGTAAATCTATACGGATGCCCTTCGACTGCTCGTCGAAGTCCCTTTTACCCCAGCCGATAGGTCTCTAGACGTTACAGAGAACCTCCGATACCGCTTTGTACTTATGATCTTATATCCACTGACTGTCTTGTTAGATTAACCCAATAAATTTCATTACCTCCGCATACTCAATCCTATAGACACCCCTTTAATTCTTCAATCACGGACGTAATTCGATTTCACAAAACAATCGAGAGTAATCAAATCCACTTCATTAAAAATCCTGATTCACCATTACAACACTGACTTCAGCAACGATTGCTTCCATCTTCCCAAAAATTCTATGAAGAAGAAAAGCTCAATTCTCTGTCTTTTCTTCCCCGACCCAAAGCATGAAGCTAGCTCTCTCCAATCCTCTTCAAAAAAAAACCTTTTTTCCCAAAAAACTATCCTCCTAACCTTATCCTCTAAATTTCTTCAATCTTCCATCTTAGATCCGGAATTGGCTCCCATCGTCACAGCTTAGATCCGAAATTGGCTCCCGCCGTCAGAGCTTAGATTCAAAATTGACTCCCGCCGTCAGAGCTTTCTAAATGGCAAAAAGAATAAGACAGCCTGAAACAGAATCGAAACCCCGTACTTGGGTCCACATTGAGTCGCCCGACCCATTCAAGTCTCATATTGGATAAGAGGACCCAGATTGGATTCTCAAAATTGGATCGCATTGGGTTGCCCGACCAATTCAGGTCTTATATTGTATAAGAGGACCCGGATTGGATTCTCAAAATTGAATCACATTGGGTTGCCCGACCAATTCAAGTCTCATATTGGATAAGAGGACCTGGATTGGATTCTCGAAATTGGATCGTATTGAGTTGTCCGATCAATTCAGGTCTCATATTGAATAAGAAGATCCAGATTGGATTCTCAAAATTGGATCCAATTGGCTCTTCGAACCAGGCTCACCCGTCGCGTGAATTGGTCCTTTTCCTTCTTGGTGACTCCCGTTATTGGAATCAAATGGAGCATTTCAGTATGCCTCGGCTGACTGTAATGGGGTGACTGAACCTGGCCACTCAGTATTTGCACTAGAGTTGGTCGTTGCTCCCAATATTCGAGGTAAGTGAACGTTAATAAAATTCCCCTTTCTTTTTATTTTCACAGTATACTCGTGTTACAACACGACATCCACCCCCTTTGAACCTGTGCATCCTCCGGTATGCACCAATTTACCCAATTGCTGTTTGATTCAGAATATATCCTCTATGTCTTTGTCCTCTTTGTCTTCGTCACCTTCATTATCCAAATCACTTTCATCTTCTTGGTGCTGAATTTCTATACCTTCATTTTAGTCTTCCATATTCATCTCTGCAAGTCTTCGTTTAAATATTTTAACTCGTTTCCCTGCAATTGGTATTTTTAATTTTGTACCATCTAACTCCCGTAACGAGTAAGTCGCATTATCATGAACTGTTGTTACCACATATGGCCCAAACCAACATTTTGAAAATTTTTGCAAACTATTATGTTGATTATCCAAACTATTGTCATAAGCAAGTACCCAGTCACCTTCCTCGATTACTTTTGGTCTCAATCGATGTTGCTTATCGAATCGCACCTTATTTTGTAACCTTGCTCTTTTTAATCTTTCCAATGCTATCTGGACAACTTCCGTTCTTTACTCCAATTGTCGAATCCTAATAGCCAGAAGTTCTTCTCTTGTCAATCCATCTTCCCATGGTAGCATACTCTAAGTAAGTACCTTTTCTTCAATCGGCAAAATTGGTTTTCGACCTGTCATAAGTTCTACTGGCATATATCCTATCACTGAACTATGTGTTATCCGATCAGCCCATAATGCAAATGACAAAAGCCGTGGCCATTCTTTAACTTTTCCATTACAAGCTTTAACTAATGCTTTCACAATTGGTGGGTGACCACGTTCACTTTTTGCATTCCCTTGTGGATTATAAGCAGTAATCAGTGATAGTTTAACCCCACATCTTTCAAAGAACTTACGAGCTTCTTGTGCATTTAATTCTCCACGATCTGAAGTGATTTTTCCTATGCATCCGTAGCGGCAAATGACATCTTCAAGCAAAAACCTACAGATTTCTTCTGTAGATTTTGTCCTCAATGTTCTTCCTTCTACTTGATTTGATAAATCTTCACAAGCTAAAACCAAATATCTCATCTGTCATAACCCAACCAGCATAATAACCAAATCAACAATCCATTTAAAATGAATAGCTAGAGGATACGTAGGATGAAGACTATCTCGATGTCGGATATTAGAATACGATTGACAGATTTCACATGACTCTACAAATGAGAGTACATCTCGATACATATTTTTCCACCAATATCGTTCCTTGAGTTTAGCAAAAGTAGCCCAGATTCCTCTATGCCCTGCCCATAAACTATCATGAAACTCCTTTAATAATTTTAGTCTTCTTTTCTTTTTGCCTATCACTCGTTGTGGCATCCCAATTCCTTTCTTCGGTCTCTTCCATAAGAATCCATCTCGAAGTAAAAATTCATACGCTTTTTTTTCTTATTTGTTTGAATTTTTATGTAGACCAATTTCTCTGCTTAGTCAAGGTATTCAAGTAATGATGAATATCCAATAATTCTCCTTTATAAGATTCTTCGAGAAATAGCTTGTCTTCTCTATTGAGATTTGGTATTGAATAGAATTTCAATCCGGCGTCATCAATGTCTTCAACCATTTCATCCTCCCTCTCGTATCTTTCTCAAGATAGCATGTCTGATACTAAATTATCTTTTCCAGTAATATGCTTAAATTTTGGATTTAGTGACTTAATATAAGCAATCCATCACAACATCGCAATATCTCACGTTGAATAGTTAATAATCATTCCAAGCAATGGCAAGCAATCGGTTTCAATTACTACTACTGCCCCAATCAAATAGTCCTTTTCAAATCGAATATGCACACTGACGAATACTTAAAACTTTAGCCCCAAATCGAACTACAAATCTACTCCCATTTGAATCATCTTGACCCACAGCCCATCCAATGGCAATTGGACTAGCGTCCACAGTAAGAACCACTGGTCTATTGCACTTATAATCAACCTTCCTCAATATTGGAGGTAACATCAATAATTTCTTCAATCTTTGCATTTCCTGAATATGCCTTTCTTCCCATTTAATTCGGTAACCCTTGCGTAACAATTCATATAATGGATCCGCTATGTGAGAAAAATGAGGAATTCAGATTGGATAAAATATACATGCACCCAAAAACCTGTGAATCTCTGTTAAAGAATCACAATCCTCTTTTATCCTTCCAATTGCATCAACTTTAGTCGGATCTGGTTTTCTTCTGTAAGATCCACATAAATGTCCAACAATCACAACTTCTCGTACTCCAAATACGGACTTCATACCCGATAATGTAAGATGAACTTCTCCAAGCCGAGTTAAAATCTTTTCACAATCTTGTATATGATCAACAACATATTTGCGACATCCCCTCGTATTTAAAGTTTCATCCTTGTCTCCTTCTCTGCACCCTTTTATAGAAACATCATCCAGAAAAGGCATAGTCTTCTCCGGAATAAAATCTCTCAATACCTTATTCATCCCATTCATCATATACGCAACTGAGTTGGTCGCACCTTGAGGAAGAGTGCACATTCTAACCAATCCAAAGGGTGTCCTCATTGTTGTCATATCTCTACTTCCTTCGGTAAGTTGAAATTGATCATAACCTGAATACAAGTCACCCATTGAATAGATCGCCCTTCCAGCAAATGCCTCAGCAAATTCATCTACAATAGGTCCAATTCCTACATTTTTGACAGTTACTGCATTCACCGGTTGCATATCTTGAATAAACTGTAGTGACCCATTCTTCTTAGGTATCGTAAACCATCGACTAGAATACGACGCAAATGAAGGTTTTAATATTTTCATCTTTATCTTTTCCTTTAATAGTTCAACCAATTTAGATAAATGTGCCCTCAGTACTGTAATCGGTCTTAGATTCCAAGGTACATGCGGTACAGTGAAGATAACCATAGGTGTTACAATATTTGGATCCACACACCCAATTTCATGAGATTCGAAGGCAAACGATCTACCTTGTTTAGCCAACATCTTTTTGAAGCAAGTAATTTCCTCCGGCAATAAAGAACCATCAGAACCAATCTTCAATTCTTCAAAAGTCTCTTTAGTAAACTGATGTCCAATACTCATTGGATCTCTTAAACTTGCTTCTTTTAATGCTTCTCCCATTTGTTCTTTAGAATCTTCTGGTAATGGTCCGACAACAGGCTTTACGTTCTTATCTGCCGTTTTATATCTCGTCTCTACTGTGACTTCTGGTACTTGAAAAGATTCAAGCATGGTATAAATTTCTCTCCAATAAATCTCAACAATCTTATCATTATCCCCTAATCCAATAGATGTAATCAATTCCAATGAATCTTCCAGTCCATTTTCTTCATAAACATCCAAAATCCTCTCATCATCTTGTAATGTACCTAACTTGCATAACTGTCCTTCTATATCATATAATCTTTTTCTTTCTTTTCTTTTAAAATCATCAACTTTCTTATACATAATATTTCCATTCTCCAATATACCAATAAAACTCGCATCAAAGGCACCTTCATCTCGCGAGAATACCTCTTCTTTTGTACCTCCATAATCTCGCTTTACAGTGGTACCTCCTCAAAATCCTTAAATCCTTCAACAATCTTTGGCAATGGTTACTCCCTCAACCTATCTCGATTCCGTTCATGGTTAGGAGGTACTGTTAGAAATTGTACAGCTTTCCTGCCATCCTCGCTACGTACCCTTACAAAAGCAGAACCATCATCAAGTACTTTTGTTTCCATCCGTGTTGCTGTAATATAAGGTTGTCCTAAAATCAACAGATAAGACGTTGTATCTTGAACAAAGAAATGTTGCTCCGTCACAACATCCTCAATCCGAATTTTGACATCTGGACAAGCTCCATATAATTCACCTCGCATGATATCAGCTGCTCGAATTGCCCATCCATGTTCCATATCAATTGGCCATTTTTGCTTCTTATAAAGATCTTTAGACATGAGATTTATTTCAGAACCGTGGTCGACTAAAGCAACTATTGGTTCTTCTTTATCTCTTACTTTCATCAATACCTCAATAGTGGCCCTTGCCCAATGTTTCCGAGTATAATGGCTCAAAGTTTTCATTTCGTTGTCACTAGAACCTTCGAAACGTATTCGTTGATTATACCCATTCTTTTCATTTATTGATTGCTTGTAATCAATATCAACCTCTTGTTCATCTCTATATATTCTTGCATCAATAGCATGACTCATTCCAGTTTCGCCCATTAATTGCCTATTTTGCTTAATGCTGTCAACGATGACATCATGAAACTCCTTCTTTGCAATTCCCAAGACTTCTTTCAATGTGAACTCCACTTTACCATTTAATATACGTTCTTTCAACACCCCTTTCAAATTTGTTGCCGCTTCAATGTCAGAAAGTAGCTTATAAGCAATTGATTTGCCCTTATCCTTTGTGTCCTTTGTTTTTTCTCCCAATGATGCTGAGGTATCCTTTACAGGCAATTCTTGTGAAGCTGCCTCCCGAGTCTTGTCTCCTCGAGTTAGTCTCTTAGAAGAATTTCCTTCTCTAGTATCATCAAAATTTACTCGTCTCTTTTCTTCCATCAAAGCTTCATGTTGGCTCTTAGCAATATATGTATGAATTAAAAGAGACTCAACAGGATCCTCCCAATCTGTTCTACCTCGTATTGTAGCTTCAGTCCTCAATAATGCTTCTAGAGGTAATTTTCCTTCTTGCATTGTAGAAACGGCAGAAGCCCAAAACTCACTACTTTCCGTACTTCCACCAATTTCATCATCTACTCTAGCACCATAACTTGCACTTTCTCGTGCTACTGTTTCATGCTCTTTTAGGTAATCTTGAATCAATGCTTCCATTCCTCCCTTGCCAAAATTGGTTTGAAGAAGATCCTTTCTATCTTTCAATGCTATCTTCTTATCTTTCCAACAAATAATTCCCTGCCGTATCATATTATTAAATTCATTGCAATCTTTTCTAGTGTGTGAAGCATCATCACACCAAATGCATCTTTGTACATATCCTTGTTTTGAAGCATTCTACGAATTATTTATAGAAGTATTCTCTTTAAGACTTGCCAATTTGATGTGAAGATCTCGCATTCCTCGTATAATTTCTTCCATTCCTATATCTGCTTTCTTTGATAATGATGTCGAAGGTTGAACTGTAGGCATTGTTGGTGGTGTTGCACATACTGGAGCTTTAGGTGCTTGTACTGTTTTCAAAATATTACTCCTATCCTTCTTCCTTTCTTTTTTTGTAAGCAACTCCACCGCATCTTCAACGTTCTTCCACTTCGTTGTCAATCCTTCATCTTCTTCTTTATCTTCAAGAAGGAGTTCTAATTTCTCATGCAATTCTCTATCAGCAGCTTGAAGAAATAGATCAACTTTGTTCGGCTCCAATGTCAATTTTTCTACCTTTGATAATTGAGAGTACTGCCTTTCAAATTCCCTTAGTAGCTCTGTTGCTTACAAATTCTTATTGGGCCGTTCAATCCATCCCAGAAACAACTTCTTAGTAACGCAATCAATATCTTCCAAGAAATATTCGTCTTTCAATGCATGTGAAAAATCCTCCCATGAATTCCCATAATGATCCATAATCGATATAATGTGGTCTCTTATCTCCAGTATCATGGCAAGTCCAAATAGTGCAACCATTTTCTTTTCAGAAACCTGATTTAATTCCATTTCATGAACATAACATCTTAAATGCCTTGAAATATTCCTCCCATCAAATTGATCAATTTTATTGACCACTGCTTGCAATGCTTTGGTTGCCAAAGCTTCCTTTCGATCATTGCTTTGTTGTTGCTGCATTGACAATGAGAAGGCTTGAAACATACTAGCAATAGATGGATCCATGTGCATACCTTGTCCTTTAGAAGAATCCCCACTAAAAACTCCTCCCAAAAATCCTTCAAAATTTTTATTTTTGTTTTCCATAAAATAAAGATAAAATCAACCAAAATCCAATACCTTCTACCTCAAGCTTTCACGTCGGATTCACCACTTTTGTCGTATTACGTGCTTTCCTGCTCGAGAACGCGTCGGGCGTTTGGCTGTAGAAGGTAGTATGGAGATTCGCCAATATTCAAGCAGTTTATCGGTTATTGACTACTGGAATACAAACAATTGCAAGAATACACCGTAAATCTATACGGATGCCCTTCGACTGCTCATCGAAGTCCCTTTTACCCCAGCCGATAGGTCTCTAGACGTTACAGAGAACCTCCAATACCGCTTTGTACTTATGATCTTATATCCACTGACTGTCTTGTTAGATTAACCCAATAAATTTCATTCACTCTGCATACTCAATCCTATAGACATCCCTTTAATTCTTCAATCACGGACGTAATTTGATTTCATAAAACAATCGAGAGTAATCAAATCCACTTCATTAAAAATCCTGATTCACCATTACAACACTGACTTCAGCAACGATTGCCTCCATCTTCCCAAAAATCCTATGAAGAAGAAAAGCCCAATTCTCTGTCTTTCCTTCCCCGACCCAAAGCATGAAGCTAGCTCTTTCCAATCCTCTTCAAAAAAAAACCTTTTTTCCCAAAAAACTATCCCCCTAACCTTATCCTCTGAATTTCTTCAATCTTCCATCTTAGATCCGGAATTGGCTCCCATCGTCACAGCTTAGATCCAAAATTGGCTCCCGCCGTCAGAGCTTAGATTCAAAATTGACTCCCGCCGTCAGAGCTTTCTAAATGGCAAAAAGAATAAGACAGCCTGAAACAGAATCGAAACCCCGTACTCGGATCTACATTGAGTCGCCCGACCCATTCAGGTCTCATATTGGATAAGAAGACCCGGATTGGATTCTCGAAATTGGATCACATTGGATTACCCGACCAATTCAGGTCTCATATTAGATAAGAGGACCTGGATTGGATTCTCAAAATTGGATCGCATTGGGTTGCCCGACCAATTCAGGTGTCATATTGAATAAGAAGACTCGGATTGGATTCTCAAAATTGGATCCAATTGGCTCTTCGAACCAGGCTCACCCATCGCGTGAATTGGTCCTTTTCCTTCTTGGTGACTCCCGTTATTGGAATCAAACGGAGCATTTCAGTATGCCCCGGCTGACTGTAATGGGGTGCTTGAATCTGGCCATTCAGTATTTGCACTAGAGTTGGTCGTTGCTCCCAATATTCGAGGTAACTGAACATTAATAAAATTCCCCTTTCTTTTTATTTTCACGGTATACTCGTGTTACAACACGACAGCGTGCCATTTGTGGAGAGCTAGGGATGAACCATTGATTGGTACTAACTCTCAGCAATAGCAGCATTGTTCTTTCCAAGAGCTAAGTAAATGTCTCCATTCGAGCTATGGTAGATGTGCTCCATGCTTGTGGTCATGTAGAGTGTCGAGTGAGATTCTTTGGAATGAAGTAGGCCTTCTCGAAGGCCCAGTTTAAAATTGACTTATTTATGGAATATTACATGATCCTTCATGGCACAACAACCGTGGTTACAAAGAACCAGTTTGACATTGGGATCATAGTGCCAACAAGAACGGTACATATCTTTGGCTTTGATGAAAATCAATTCCGCTTCCATCGAAGGTTTAGGAAGGCAGAGGTGTACGAAATGTTCAACACCAGAAAGCTTGATTCTCTGGAATTTTGCATCCATGGATGTGAAAGGATCAAAAAAATCAAGTTCATTCAAGAGATGTGCCACGAGGTGGTCGCCACAATACCAAAAGATAACTTGGATGATGTACCGAAGACTATGCAAACCATGCGCACTTGGGTGGAATAAGTTGCAAACTTATCATGGGCTTGGAAACAATATGATAGCAATGACCTCAAGGAGCACTTTCTGGGTATCAAGATTGAAATCACAGTCCTTCTTGTGTACACAATTGCTGAGGCCTATCACATTTGTCTTGCCTTAGATGTTTTATATTTGGGAGGCATCAAAAAGATGTTGCTAGGAACCTTTTTGGTCCGACACATTTCTATAGATTATGTCCTTGGAAGCTTGAGTTTGAAGGTCCAACAGTTACAGGGATTGGTGCAAGATAGGAATGATACAAACCGAATATTAGGATGCAATCCGCTCTCAGTTAGGCACCCCAGGTACTAGGATGGTGTAGCAAAAATATGAAGCGCCAACTCCAAGAGGCTCGGGAGTGGACGCAAGCCATAGTGGCCCAAAATTAAGAAAATGAATGCCGTTTGTACCAATATGATGGTTGAAAGTTGGACAGAGAAGGAATTCGTCCTTTGATTGTGGACTTCTTGCACAATGTATCCTGGTAGTACCACAGCAGATCGAAAGACCTGGACCCTCATCCCATCATGCTACAAAAGATAAAAGGGGGAGGATATTGGAGAAAAGATGGTATCTATGTGGATCAGGTTGGTGGCGCCCATTTCTTCATCAACAAGTACGGACACAATTGGAGGCGGTATGTAAAAGTTAGGCCTTAGGACTCATGTGTAGGGGGTTACCTCTAAGGATTCATTCAAATCAATGACCATAAGAATGAATTGGAATTTTAATGTTCAGGATCAGGGATTCTTAAATACTAAACACTAGTGAACTTGGAATTCCACTAGTCTCGTAGATTTTTAAAATAAAACTTTACAGACTACAATATTATGCAAAAATATACTTTTACTAATTTTTTTTTTTTTTTTTTTTTTTTTTTTGATAACATACAATGCGATTGCTTGAGCAACTATAGGAGATTGTTGTATTTGCAGGTCCAGTAATTGGCATTTGGTTATCTGGGCCTCTCACGAGTTCAATTGATACTTCTGTTGTTGGGACAACATTACTTTAGAACTTGTTGCCCTCCATAGTATTGAAGATTGAGTGAGAGAATGTGGTGAGGAGCTTCGTTCACCAGTCATTCTATGAAAAGTGGTGAAGAGCTTTATTTACTAGTCATTCTCGTGTTTCTTTTTTCCTTCGACGGTAGCAATAACTACTATTATTTTTCCATTTTCTTATTTTTTGTCACACAAGACTAGGAACTATTTTATGCAATCAAGCTTGTTACAACTTCATGTTTCTTTCTGTGGCTACTTCTAATCTTGATTGACGGGCTATTGATCGTGGGATCTCTCTCCAACTTTCTTTGTCTTTTTGTGCATGAGCGTGTGCGTGTGTGTGTGTGTGTGTGTGCGCATGCATGTGCATGTGTGCGATGCTCATTCCACCAACGGATGTATGCAGGGCTATTCAACCTAGAATCTCTCTCCCACTTTCTCTAACTTTCTATGTATATGAATGTGTGTGTGTGAGACTAGAGTAACCTTTCTAGATTACTCTACTTTGAACTTAAATTTTAGTTATAATACTTATTCATGTCTAGGACATCTTGTACAAAAGTCTTTTTTTTTTTTTTTTTTTTTTTTTTTATAGTCCAACTTTATCCTGGACTTTAATTATAACTTTTGGTCATGTCTATGAGACCTACTATAAAAGCTTATTCTTAATTATAATATAGTTCCACCCTGTGCTGAATTTTAGTTATAACTCTTAGTTATGTTCATGACTTTTGGTTATGTCCATCACACTCATTACAAAACTGGAACATCTTTTTATTTTTTATTTTTTTATCTTGTTTTGGCTTTTGTCTTTATCAACAATGGATGATGATTTAAATTTCAATCTAAATTTGGATGGTTTGAATGAAATTGATATATGTTTCTCCATCTTAAACCTTGAAATATAATTTTTATTCTATTTTTCATCTTTTTTCTTTTCAAATATATTTTATTTCTAAGTTTGATTTCTTTGATCTTCAGTATTTATTTATTTATTTATTTATTTTATTTCATTGTTTGTTTGTTTGTTTTTGTTTTGAGCAAAGGTTGTTGAAAAATCCAAAATAACGATGGAAAAGACACCGAGGGGAGAAAAAAGACTAGGTTTTAAGCTCATACATGCCTAGATAAGGAAATGCGTTCTAAAGCATACAATGGGAGTGAATATTGTCCAGGAACTAACAAAGTTATTGCCGTTTCCAATAGGTGTTCTTAGATTGAGATAAATGTTGCTGATCAGGGACCTTATCCAGCAATTACACCATCCAATTCCTAAATGAAATTGACGTCGACCCAGCTTTGTAATATCTTGAAGGACTCGAGAATTTGGTTGCCTCTAAACCTGTAGATGAGTTGAAAGAGTCTGTACAAGGAAGGCTCTTGCAGCTTGTATTAGAGAGAAAAGATCTCGAGCGACCTCTCTTAGAGCTAAAAAGCAAGCTCCAAACATCGCTTCATAAAAAGAGAGTGGATGCCCCAGAAGTAAAGATCATCCGAGATGAATTTAGAGCACTGGCGGCAAAGGCTTGGATTTTATTGGGTCCACTCATTTTAGAAGAATTTGCAACATCCACTATTGTTGAGAAGCAGAGCTTGTGAGCCCAATCTTTGGTACATTTCCTTCATCCAGTGGCCATCCCCGATTCTGAGGATCGCAGCTTCCATGACACACAAGAAACCTTGGTCGACAGGAAGTTTGAGCAGTTGGAGGAAGCACTTCGAGTATCACAAAGTGATCTACAAAACATTCTGGATGTCAAGATTGCAGAGGTAAAGAGGTCGGTTGTAGTATTGGAAGATGCCCATCACTCGCTGAAGAAGCTTGTGAAGGATGAAGCAGAAGTATGTAAATAGCATATGCTCTAGAAAAATCCAGGGACTACCTCTCAATGTTTAGGACTCAGTGTTTTGAACCTGCTTCCTTTGGCACATGCACCAAGTTTAGAAGATGATAACATATATGAAGATAAAAACAGGCCCTCTTGAAATGCACACTACTCTCAGCTTTCCTCCGAGTACCCACATCCTAGTAATTCACAAGACCCTTTTTCGTCTCCATTACATCTCCTTCTGCTTGACTCGGGCCTCAACAATACCAAAAAAACCGTTCGTGTCTTGGAATCGTCTTGGTCTCCTTCCAAAATCATAGGTAGATTGGGCTTCATGCATGGAGGGCAAAGAGAGAAGCGGCCATTTCAGGAGATTGATCTTTGCGGTGAAGTGCTGATTTGTAATTTCAAGTAAACTATACGTAAATGTAATCACGGTGAGTCCCCTCTTGGGATTGGGTCAGGCTCGACACAAAGATGAACACAAAAAAAATGGTCAGATGAGGAGGTTGAGCTTTTGAAGCGGAGAATCCAAGAACATAGAAAAAGACATTGGAAGAAGATTTTGAACGACAATGCAGATGCATTTTGTCGGCGCAAAGAAGCTGACTTGAAGGACAAATGGAAGAACTTGGAGAAGTATGAGAGGCTTTAAGTTCTTCGGAGTTGCCACACTACTCGTGTAGGTGTGGACTTATACTTGATCAACCAAAAATCCTTCACAACTGGTTTTTATTATTGTATTTTACATCACTTTCATTCACATATCAAAGTATTCACATCACTCTCATTCTTGTCTCAATGTAATGTACAAAAATTGAGACTCATGAAAAGCTCGGGTATCGACAAACTGTTGTGGACATTACTTTGTGTTTGATTTCCGACCTATGCCAGATTTTTTCTATTTCCTGGTCACATAATCTTTCACTTTTAAATTTTGATTTGTTATGTTTTCATTCATGATTCCTGCAAAACATGGATGAAGCCTTCGATTGATTGTGGAATCAATCGAAAGTTGGATACTTGGTGAAGAACAGCTTGAATATCACAACAAAGGAAATTTTAGATGGGTTTAGGATTTTTAGGATTTAGGGTGATAGTTGCGTGTACCGGTCGCAGTGCTGCTACATCAACAAGTACTCAATTATTATTTTTCTCGCTCAATTCATCTTTGTGAAGCTCATCTCAATCACTGGCTCTTGTTTCTCTTACAATGTCTTATGAGAGCGCCTTGACATTCAACCAAAAGGGAGTGTTGGGAGATATCATCGTCTTCACAACACAATGAATTAGATGGAGCGTGTGATGAAAACTTGGTTACTAGCATGCTAGGTGGAGATCTATGGGCTCTATTGATTGTTGCAACGATCTCAACTCACTTGGGAGAGGAGCATGAATTGATTTTGTTGTGCAAAGGTTATGCTTGTAGAATGGGTAGAAAACCTGGTTTCTGTCAGACATTGGTTAGAGAACCTGGTGAAATAGATGAATCATCCATCGGGCACTAAATTCAGGAGGTAGGATCAATGATTTAGTCAAAAAAAGTAGTTATATAAGAAATGTTGCTCTGAATCTAAAATGACATCAATTTCTACAACCACCCATACATTCTTCTAGACAGTCGAATGTGAACCGTTTGTAATCTCGTCTCCCAAAAATCTCCTATTCCACTCACTTGTCTTTCTTCCATCTCATGACACCATATTATGTAATACTGCATTATCTTGACGGATCGCACATATCCATTGATTATGTTCCCATCACTGGATATATATCTTTACACTGATAACACATTTCAAAACTAATCATATCTTCTACATTCTTTTCCACGCATCCAATTCTACCTATCTCTTATATGAATGTCCTTCACTGTTCAAGCATTACAGTCAATACGGCACAACATCCCTGACAATTGAACCACATCCATATCTTCGTTCACTGGTTTTCAATCCGCCAAACAGAACTCAATATTCAAGAATTTGATTTCTCACTCAACAACATAGAGATCAAATTTCTATTTCTCCTCACAATACTCTTGATCTATATTTGTTCAACAATCGAAACGGATCCCAATCTCTTGACTCTGGAGTTACCTTAAAAGAAAACAAAATGAAGGAAAGAAAAGAAAAGAAAAGAAAAGAAAAAAATAAACAAGAGATAGCACCAAGCTTGCCCCGGGCTATACGCTATCACAGTTTTGGGCCCCTTCTACTTCTTTCTTCAACAGGTTCATACTTACTCCCGGATACCAAATATTACACATCCGATGTTGACTACTTTTTCTTTCCTAATTATCCATCTAACCCTCTCAACTATCCACTCATCAATTTACTGGCTTTTCTAAATCCTACATACAATGTATTGTAAGACACAGAAAAAAAGAAAAAAAGAAAAAAAGAAAACAACAACAAAATGAAAATCCTACTCATTATACCTGGCCCCACTCCCAACTGTGCAGCGTCCTTGCCAACAATGAACTGGTAAAACCTTTTTTAGTGATTTTCCTTAAAAATTTTCTACCACTCTAAATTCGTCGGATTGGTCAACTCCAACATTCAGTGGAGGTGGTTTCCCACAGGTTCTGGCTCTAATGATGAGTCCTCGTCCTCCTCCGATATTTCCATCGGCTCTCTCCACGATTAGGCTGAGAAGTCTTTATCGTACCCTAAACACAATTCACGAACTTGGACTTCCAATTGCAAAATTTTGACAACCTGGTTGCTCACAATTAGTGCTGCTGTTGCCTCACCTTCTCCTCCAATTCACCGATTGTTAAAAATAGTGGGATAGACATCCGTGATCGACCAATACTGGCTGGGTCACTCTCCAATTTTGTGACTACAACAGCTTTTCAAGTTCCTATTTCTTTTCGTAACTCTTTCGTTTCAATCGAATATACTGATCAACCAATATCCTTCCTTTTTATTGTTCCAATTTGGCTGCCTTCTCTCGTTCTACTTCCAACAGACGCTTCGCCTCTACCCGTCCTAAAAGCCATGTCCTGCAATTTTGGAGCAGTTCTTGCCTTTCGCTTTCTAGTACAGTTCAAGTATTTTTATTTTTATTTTTATATTGTCCCAGGTATAGTGGGAATCTGCTTGATAGCATCATTATCATGGAGCTTGAGACTCGTTTGACCAAGTTTATAGATTTTTCTGTCCCACTTTGATAAGCATTGGTGAAACCATAGCCGCGGCTAAACCTGGTTACTCGTTAGTTATCACTATCAAATGTGGCGAGAAGAGAAACTCCATCTTTGTACTGCAACCAACAACTTCATCGACAATTTCTATTCCCATGGAAGTCGCATTGAACATAGGGCACATAGGAGTTCCACAGTGGCAATAATGCCCTTATAGCATCAGATTCATTCTTTCCTACATCCTAAATCCTAAACCCTCTTCCTTCTCTCTCCCCCCCCCCCTCTTCTTTCATATCTAAGCGATGACAAACAAGCAACTAACACTCAGTGTATGTGCTCAGACCGACTTTCTCACTCCCTTCCACACAACGACAGACAAGCAACAAACATTCAGTGCTCGGTGCCCAATCTCACGCTGTACACCGAAAAGAAAGGGAAGAAAATTCGAATGATGCATGGTGGGAGAGGCAGGGAATGAGACACTGGGGCAAGAAACTAGGACAAGGACTCGTAGTGGAACCGAGACTTGTACCCTCACAATGGGAGTGTGGATTTGATGCGACACAAGTGAGCTGATCTCGAAGTAGATCCTTGTTTTGACACAAGCCCCAGTTCCACGAGTCCTAGGCTTAGTATGAATTCCACTCCAAGCGCGAGTCTCAATCCTACGAGTTCTAGTCATGGTAAGAGTCCCTGTCCTGCGAGTCTAAGTCTTGACCCAAGTTTTGGTCCTGCTAGCCTCGATCTCGATGCGAGTCTCCCTAGTCCCGTGACTCTCAATCCTGGCGTGAGTCCCAGTTTGGCATAAGGTTCTAAATTCTAAATTAAAATTTCTTGAATTCCTTTGAACTTCTTGAATTCTTTGTCTCTATAGATCAAGTTTATATTTATTCTTAATTTTTTTGTTTTTTGATGCTAGACAAATTCTATTTTAAATAATTATAACATTGACGTGAAAAAGTATTGGAGTGAAATGTACTATGTTGCATGTGTAGTGAAGATCTCCAAATGCAAAAGTATTGTGTTTAGACTCACAATCATAACCAAGTAACGTATTTAGGGTAAGGCGAAGTTGTGATGTGAGACGAGGCAAGGCGAGGTGAGCCAGACTCTAAGCTCGTAAACATGGTCGCATTGGAGGTAAACATGTGCTGGATCAAAATTTGGCTATCCTGTGTTGATCTATTTTTCTTTCAAAGTGAAGTTGAGACATTCTTAGGGCAATTTGAATCGATTTTTTATTTTTTATTTTTTATTTTATTTTACTTTTTTTTGTTTTGTTTTGTTTATTTTCTAAAGTTAGTAACTGTGCTCCTTCGTTGTGTTTGAGGTTGAAGTATGAGCTTGAAGGAGAGGGACGTTACATCGCTTCGCATGTTCCTTATTAGGTCAACTCTTGTCTACTCCACCACCTATATAACATGTAAAACGTTGTCCAAAACTCTACATGCTTCCATGTTTGTGTCGTGCATGGTTTCCAATTTAATTGTTTCATGGATTGTTGAAACTTGGTTTAGGATTGAATTTGTTTTGGGATGGAATTAGAAGATTTGACAACTTTTTGGCTCAATGAACATGGATTTTGTTTTAAACCTCTTCATGATTCTTGTTTTTCATTCATTGCTGCAGTCCCTAAACTTGGTACATTGTATAATAGAATCAACCAATCTAATGACAGGAACAGAGTGCTGGAACAGAGCGTGCTGATCCATAGGCCGTTGAGGTATTCAATTTCTTACGATTTCTTTTGCTCTCAACCTTGATCGCAGCGTCATGTTTGAGAGATGCTTTATACATTACATCGAGGTCTTGTAGGTATTAATGTAATAAGTTTTTGTACTCACGTTGAACTCGTTTGTATAGGTTACAGATAGAAGTTCAAGCAAGTTCGAGCATCGGAGTGATAAGCACAACAATCATGGTCCTCCTTACGAGTGGCAGGTTTACAAGTATGCTCGAGCTCGTACCATTGTGATTTCATTCTTGAAATGTGATTACTAGTATCGCAATTACCTTTCTACATTTCTTATTTTTATCATTCAAATGTGATTAGGGCTTGTCTCCTAAACCTCTATGGTTGGCGCGGATTCTTTGTCCAGCACTCTTGGTGGCAGCCATGGTGTTGGTCGTGTATATTACAAAGGTCGACAAGGCGACTACTACGTCATGGTGAGTCACCTATTGAATTGTTGTAGTCCAAACAGACCTTCAATTTTCATGTAGTCGTCTTCTTTTCAAACTTGTCTCATGATTTATATATTTATTTATTTATTTTAATCCGATTTCAACTTCGTGCACATGCTGTAGGTCATGGATATGCTCGGGCCAAGTCTCTGGGATGTCTCAAACTCTTCAAGGTCAAGCACAAGTATTTAAGGCAGCTCGTTTTGATTGAGCAGGTATGCACATGGAGACGTGAAGCCCGAGAATTTTCTCCTAGGACAACCCAATACATTTGAAGAGAAGAAGCTTTTTCTTGTACATCTCAGGCTTGGTGAGTTTTCAGTATCGTTGTGCTGTAATTTGTTCTCTGTTCACACATTAGCAACCTCTTTTGCTCTAATTTGGCATTACATCCATTTTTTTTTAATTTTTTTTTTTTTTATACATTTGTTAACTGTTACATGAAGAGTATCTAGACTAAGAATTGAATGAATTTATTACTGCTATGTCCATATACAAGTCAATTTTATATCAAGATTAATATCTTTCTTCCATATATACAGCTACTCAATGGAGGGATGATACAACCGGTCAGCATGTAGAATATGACCAAAGGCCTGATGTGTTCCAGTGAGGCTCTTCTCCTCCTCCTCCTTGTCCTCATCTGTAGTTGCCATTTTTGTTTTGGTGGTTGAGAGCGACTGTTTTGCTTTTGAACTATATTTTGATTCTGTATAATTTTTGTACATGCAGTCGAACTGTTTGCTATGCAAGTGTGCATGCACATATGAGAACGACTGGGAGTAGGAAAGACGACTTGGGATCATTGGCTTACACTTTGGTATTCCTTCTGTATGGTAGTCTTCTTAGGCAAGGTTATCAAGTACTGATCAACTTTATAGCTAATATCTAATGACGAAGTGATCAATGCCATATATATATATATATATATTAAGATTTTGTTGCAAATAAAGTACTGTAAAGATAGTACAGCAAATGAAGTACTGTAAATCTATATGAATGTCCTTCGATTGCTCGCCAAAATCCTTTTTGCCCTAGTCGATAGGTCTCTAGACGTTACAGAGAACCCTGAACAACTCAATCTGTTAATCTTGGATACCGCTTTATACTCACGACCTTGTATCCACTGATTTTCTTGTTGGATTAACCCAAAAATTTTCATTCACTCCGCACACTCAATCCTATGGACACCCTTTTAACTCTTCAATCACAGACGTAACTTTGATTTTACAAAACAATCAAGAGTAATCACACCCACTTCATTAAAACCCCGATTCATCAGTACAAAATATTGACTTTCCAACATTGATCGCTAGAAGTCCCTTTTCTCACCCTATCCAAAAACCTTGTATCCTCCCTTTTTCTTAACCTCCCTAATTTCCAAATCTTTGAATCTTCTCCTCCCCCTAACCATTTCTGAATGTTTTCTCTTTTTTCCTTTAAATCCTAGCCTCTGAATTTCTTCAATCTTTTGTCTTGGATCCGGAATTGGCTCCGCTGTCAGAGCTTTTTCTTCCATTTTTTTGCCTTTTAAAAGGTTCTTTTTTCCAAAACAACGTTCTTTGAAATGGCACATAGAACAAAAGAGCCTGAAACGGAATCGAAACTTCTGTAATCAGGACCACATTCAGTCGCCCGACCAAATCAGGTCTCATATTGGCTAAGAGGCTCGTAGTAAGACCTGGATGTTCCCATAATTGAATCAAATTGGTCCTTCGCGTCAAGCTCACTTAGTCATTGATTTAGTCCTTTCGATTCGGTTGACTCCCACTATTGGACTCGAACAAACATTTTGTTACTGGTAAGTATGCCCTGACCGACTGTAATGGGGTGTCTGAAACCAGCTCCTGAATATTGGCACTGGAATCGATCGTTGCTCCGAATATTTGAAGCAATTGAACATTAATAAAAGTCCCTCTTATTTATATTTTCATAGTATACTCATGTTACAACACGACAGTGGGTAGCAATACCCTTTGACCATTTGGTTACATAGTTTGTGGCAACTAAAATATACCGCTTCTTGCCAGGTTTGGACGTTGGTGCGATAGGATCGAAAAAATTAATACTCCATTTTTTGAATGGTGCCTGTGTCAAGATTGGAACTAACAGCATGGCAAAAGTACCTGTGGATCAACCAATTCGTTGATAGGGATCACAACGTCAAATAAATTAGTGCACATCAGAAAACATTGTAGGCCACCAATATCCGGCCATTAAAGCCTTGCAAGCAGTACTATCTCCCACAAAATGACCACGACAACTATTTAAATGGCAACCTTCTACGATCGATTGTACTTCACTTCAAAAGATACAATGTCATAAAATGCCATCTTTGCCTTGTTTATACAAAGCATCAAAAATCATCGTATATGGGACACTATTCAGAATGAGTCGCTCCTTAAGCTTCTCGGTGAAAGTTGGTGGAAAGCTGTGGAAGGTCAAAAACTAAATGATTTCACTATACTTGGGAGAAATTACATCCACGATAAATAATGTGACATCAAGAAGAGCATCTGGGACAAGCTCGTTACCAAGAATATTAGACAACTAGGATAAATGATTAGCATTGGCATGTTTCTTTCCAAGACATACGACAATCGTAAATTAAACTCTTGTAAGAATAAGATCCATTTGGCAATGCATCCACTCAATTGAGGCTTATTAATCATGTATTTGATGGCATTATGATCGACATAAAAAATAAACAGGTACCCAAGTAAATAGTGTCAAAATTTTTAAATCGAATATATCATACCTAACACTTCTTGTTCGGTAGTAATGTAATTGGTTTGACAGTGATCAATTATCGACCGAAATAATAGATAAGATAATCCACACCATTATCATCCTTCTAACTGAATACCGATTCAATAGCCACATTGGATGCATCAACGTACCAATGAAAGAACTCCGTCTAACGAGGAGCCACCAATATTAGTGCAGAGACCAATTTTGTCTTCAACGCTTCAAAGGCCACGGTACACTCCATGGTCCACATGGAACTAGTCCCATCTGACGAAGGCTTCTTCAGTAAGTTTGTTAAAAGTTGATAAATAATTACGAACAAGCGAATGAATCTTCAATAATAATTGACATGGCCCACAAACCCTTGAATATTGGAGACCGTCTCTGGTCTGGACAAGTTCATGATATGATTTATTTTATCAAGATCCATAGTTATACTATGGCTAGAGACAACATGTCCCAATAATTTTCGTGACAAAATACCAAATTGACACTTATTCAAGTTTAACGATATCTCAAATTTAGTGCACTGAGCCAAATATTTGCTTAGATAATTAAGATGATCTTATTTGCTACTGAATGTACAAAATTCATTTAAAAAGATCTCCATAAACCGCTGGAGATAGTCTTGGAAGGCTTGAGTCATCACTCTTTTAAACATGGCTATGATGTTGCATAATCCAAAAGGCATCACATGATCAACAAATGTGCCCTAATCCATAGTGAAGGTTGTCTTAAGCTGGTTTTTTGTTGTAATTTGAACTTAATTATCTCAAAAAATCCATCGAGGAACAAATAACATTCGTGACCGACTACAGTGTCGAATATACTATCTGTGAAAGATAACGAAAAGTAATCCTTCTTAGTGGCTGCATTAAGTGTCCAAAAATCTTGACAAATATAGATTTTTCATTTTTTTTTGGTACCATGATGATTAAAAAAATCTACTCACTATTTAGTACTGGGTAAATAAAATCAATCGCAAGAAGCTTGTCCAATTCTTCCTTCACCATGAGGAAATATTTAGGATTAAGGCAATGTTGCCTTTACCATATCAGTTTAGCATTCTCTTCTAAAATGATATGATGCTCAAAGACGTCAGCAGGAATACCCTTTAAATTAGTATAAGTCCAAGCAAAACCAAACTTATGATGCAAGAAAAATTTTGTCTAACAGGTCAACTCCTCGTCCTTAATACCTTCATAGATCTTAATTGTTTGAAGCTCTGCTGTGGTCACCAAGTTAATAGTTTGACATAAAGGTGTAACAACAATGTTTTGTTTCAATCCCCGTACTTGTTAAAAATCAGTCGATAAGTCCCATATATACAAAGTACTGAATCTTGTGTTGAGGGCACTAACATGATATACATGGTTCCAATAAAATTGGATACGATAAAGTCAAACGTTGTAGCCAAAAGATAATATAGTCGATTTCATATGCTATACCAGCAATTTTAGTTTGAACACTTTGTAAAATACCCATTGATTAAATTCGGCTATGATTTGTGATCAATAATACCAATATTGTGGATACTAAGTTTTCTAAATCTAAAGCATCCATTGTATCAGCGTTCATTAAATTGACGCTGGAACCACCATCTACCTAAATACTTGAGATCATAACACCATTAATCGAAACATTGATGGTTTATGCACCTGGGTCAGGGTTCAAACTGACTTCACAAACTTCCTTATTACCTTACCTATGCCGTGTTAATGATGAATTCAATGTAGAATGATACTTTGGTGTGACCGTTAGAAGTTGCTTCATAGAAATAGAAGGCCGAATAGCATCCAGATCCTTCAAAATATCATAGGATTTTATATTTAGGGTAATATCTAATGCCCTCTTTCTTTTCATTGGTTTGAGTTGAACTACGTGAGGTAAGATATTCTTCTACCCTAGATTCGGAATTGGAACAAAAGATGGAGCTTCCTTGGAATTCATGCCTCTAAGAGAATCTTTTAACAAAAAGGACGTTTCTCGAAATAGCATAGAGAACGGTGTCGAGATAGAGAGAGTTTGTCTCAAGAAAACGCTAGGCTTTTGGCTGTCACTAATTATTCAATCAAACTTGAAAATAAGGAAAGCCCTAAGTTTATATATAAATTTTCTCCTTTTGAGAAATTACACCAAATACACAAGCCTCAAGTAACCCACAACATCCAAAATATGATAAAATCCTCTAAAACCTTGTATATTCTTATGTGAAGATTTTTCTGAACTTCAACACCTCATATCTCCTATTCCGACCGTCCAAACAAACTCAAATTTTACATGAGGTACTGATATATTTTTATTAATTTCTACAACAATTTTCAAGCACAAAATTATTGTGGATCTTGAGATATCTTGAAAATCCTAACAGTCGCTTCAAACCCTTATCTTTATATATCCACGTACAATTCTCTTCATATCTCACAAAATATAAGCTCAAATGCCACGAAATTTATATGTATAGCTTCTTTATACAAAAATTTACATTCTTCAAAATGTTTGAGTCATAAATTCGTCCGAATACTCAAGTTATGACTCCAACCATTACTATAAACAAATCTGCTTACTTACTGCCTTTAATTTGGAAGTACCACCTTCAATTCCTTATAACTCCTTTATATAAACTCCAAAAGCAATAATTCTTTCATGAAAAATGTAGGCCTTGAAATCACCGTTCCAATTGCATCTTTTGATCTTCAAAAGCTATTGTAAAACTCCTCGTATCTTCAAAAGAGTAACAATATATCTTACATTAACACCTTAACTTCAAACGGCTATAACTTCTTCACCCTAATTCCAAATCCTCTAATTTTTGTATACAAATTATACCTCAAATCCTAAACTTTACAATCCTAGCTTGTAATCTCCAAATTCCCTCGAAAGAAGAATCCTAATCTCTAATAAGGCCTCGGGCAGCCTCCTTGAAGACCATTGGACATGGCCTTTGACTAATAGGAATGAAGTTTTCTATTCCTTGCCTTCATCCAACCATGCGTTGCTTTCATTCCTCCCAATAAGCTTCCTATTAGTTAAGATTTTCTTTTTTAGGCCACAACCTTCTCTTAAGCTTTATACTAAATATTTGGGTCCTCTATATATATATATATATATATATATATATATATTTTTAATGTCAAAATCAAAACAAGCAAAGAAACAAAGTAAAGTTTCTTACACCAATTCTTTTTAATTTAATCTACTAGCCACTTTAACACACATCTAGATTTATTAACATATAATATGTTCTAACTAATTTTTACAAACTGTAAGTATTTACAGTACGACAATGGAATAGCTTGAAACGGAACCGAATCCTCTGTAATCGTGACCTCATTGGGTTGCTCAACCGAGTCAGGTCTCATACTAGATAAAACGCCCATTTTAGGACCTGGATTAGATGGCCTCGTAAGTGGGTCCAATTGGCCCTTCGCTTCAAGATCAGCCAAATATGGAATTAGTCCTTTTCCTTTTTGCTGACTTCTAGTAAGAATGGCTTGGACACATTCCACCCAATTTATCAGAGAATCTTTAGGACCTTGATTTATGTGTTCTATTTTTTCTTGGTTTTGAATCTGCTAATCTCAATTATTGAAATTGAATAGAGCATTACATTGATGATAAGTATGCACTAATTGCTTATAATTCTCACAAATTGATACATAATTGTCACTCGCTCTGGGATTGGGACATTCACTCACATAATGATCAATCTATCTGCAACAAAAACAACGAAGTGGTCTTCTTGCACCTCCATCAGGCATATTGGGTGTCTCCACTAATTTAACTTTTAAATTTGTTTGAATTGTTCTATAGAAGGAAAGATTATGGATGCTATTCTCAATGGAAGTGAGAATAGATTTGTAACTATGGCAGATCTTCATGAACTTGTCAATACTCTAAGAGTAGAAATCTTACTTATTTCTAACGTGAATCATGTAAGTACTATGCCTACGCCTAGGGAAGAATTTCATAGTCTACGACAAGAAGTTGTGCAGTTGAAAGAAGCAATTAGATCAACATCACAACCAAATCCGGGGAGTTTTGCTTCTATAAGTATGATAGGGACAAGGATTAGTATGCCTGAGAAGTTTGATGGAATAAGATCAAAAATTTGAGGATTTTTGCAACTAGTCAAGCTCTATCTAAAATTACATCCTTTCCTATATCTTGATGGATTTATCCAAGTTGGATTGATAGACACACTATTATCAGGAAGTGCTTTCTTTTAGTTTACACATTAATAGAAAAAGATTCATGACTCCTTTCTGATTTGAATTCATTCCTAGAAGTATTTATGGCCACATTTGGAAAAAATGATCAAGAACGAGTAGCAGAGACCAAGCTTTTATCTTTAAGATAAAGTTCATGATTAGCAACTACATATGCTACTGAATTCCAAAATCTTACTTGTAACGTGGATTAGATCGACAAAGTATTTATCAATCAATTTCAATATGGATTGAAGGATAGCGTCAAATATTTATTATTAACAATAATAAAAGTAAAATCTTTAGAATAATTTATTACTCAAGCTATTGCATGTGACAATCATTTATTTGAAAGGCATCACAAACAAAGATTTGGTTGCAAAGGAACAAATCAAGTAATAGCAACATCTCCCAAGTTTTCTGAAATGAATTCGTTAAAGCCAAAACCAATACAAATTGATATGATATATTTTTAACCTCTCACGAAGTAGAAAAAGTCTCGACATCATCAACAAGGATTGTATTTATATTGTAGAGAAGCTAAGCACACTTCTCAATATTGTCCATAGAAGAAACACAATTAAAAAATGAAGATCACAATTACCAAAGAAGATAATGTGTCAAAAAATAAGTTTTTTGAGCTACAATAGGGATTGTGCGAATAGAATCATATGCAACATCTAGTAAAGGTCCTATCTTCTCTTTAAATCCCTCATTTTGTTTTAGGATAGAAGTATATTTAGAACCTAATAATCACAAAGTCTTTGCTTTGTTAGATTCAAGAGCCTTAGCATGTTTTATAGACAAAGATTTTACCAAAAATAAAAAAATATCTTTACTGAAGAAAGTTAAATCCGTACATATAGAAGTCATAGATGATTATTCGTTATCTTTTGGAAATATTATCCATAAAACTATTTCTTTAGATATAGCAATTAAAGATCATAAAAATATAGTAGTATTTAATGTAATAAAATCTTCTTCTAATCTGATTATTTTAGGATTATCATGGCTAAAAAAATATAACCTACAAATAGATTGGATTTCTTGTAACCTTAACTTTTTTGATAGTATAATCCAAGATCGCATTAATAAAGTAGAAGTACATAAGTTTAATATGTCCAAACCTTTACTATTAGGTGTAAAAGCTTTCATGCATGCTACAAAAGAAGGATCATCTTTTGCTATATATGCTATACCCATATCTAATGGTGAAACAATGTCAAGTGATATTCCTTAGCAATATCAAGAATTTCAAGATATTTTTGAAGTGAAGAATGTAGATATTATTTTCAAACATTGACCTTATGATTGTTCAATTGATTTGCAAGAAGGAGCTCAACCACCATTTGGACCAATCTATAGCTTATTGCAGAATGAATTGGTTGCATTAAAGCAATACATTGATAAAAATTTGGCAAAGAACTTCATACGCCATTCTAAATCTCCAACCGGGGCTCTTAACTTATTTATGAAGATAAAAGATAGATCTTTGTGAATGTGTGTAGATTATTGAGGACTCAAGAAGATCACCATTAAAAATAGGTATCCTTTGCCTTTGATTTTATGACTTCTTGATCAACTCAATCAAGCAAAGATCTATACCAAAATAGATCTACAAAGAGCATACAACTTAATTCGTATCAAAGAAGGATATGAATAGAAGATTTCTTTTCAAACTAGAGATGGACATTTTGAATGTAATGTCATGCTTTTTGGACTCACAAATGCACTAGCTGCTTTTCAACATCTTATAAATGATGTTTTTTGTGAGTTTTTAGATGATTTTGTTGTTTGTTATTTAGACGATATTCTAAATATTCTAAGAACACAAAAGAACATAAGCTTCATATTCATCGCCTATTACAGAAACTTAGAGATGTAGGATTATATGCCAAGTTGAAAAATTGTGTATTTCACACTACTCAAGTTGACTTTTTAGGATATATCATTTTCAACAAAGGCTTTATGATGGATCCCAAGAAGGTTCAAACTATCATAGATTGAAAGATTCCAAAAACAATACGAGATGTGTAATGCTTTTTGGACTTTGCTAATTGCTATCAAATCTTTATCGAGAATATTTCTCAAGTTGTAGCTCTACTTACACATTTGACTTATAAAGAAAAACTTGAGTAGAATAAAGAAGTAGAAGTAGTATTTGATGCTTCAAAGAAGGAATTTATTTCTATATCAATCTTATATTATGTTAACTTTTTTAAGGCATTTTTTATGAAAACAGACGTGTCAAATATTGCTATAGATGTTATGTTGTCACAAATGGGAACAGATAGCAAACTCCATCCAATAACTTTTCATTCAAAGAAATTTTTAACAACCGAGATTAATTATGAAATCCATGACAAAGAGCTCCTTACAATCGTGGATTCATTTCAAAAATGGCATCATTATCTAGAAGGCACCTCAAGCCCAGTTATCGTATATATAGACCACAAGAACCTTGATTACTTCAAATCAGCACATGTCTTGAATCATCATCAAGTCCGTTGGAGCATGTCTTTATCTCAATTCAATTTCAAGGTTACTTATCGAACCAAAAAACAATAAGGTCTATCAGATGTTCTTTCTACACATTCTTAACTTACACCAAAACAAAGAGATGCATCTTTTGATCAACAAAGATCAATTCTCTTGAAGCTTGAGCATTTTCATCTTTAAGCTATAAAATCAACATTGACTGTTGATTCAATATTTATAAAGCAAATTCAATCAAGCATGTCCTCTGATCTTCTTGTTTAGAATATCAAGGATATTTCCTCTAAGCCTCATGATACTTCTAAGTTTGAATTCAAAAATAATCTATTATATTTTGAAAGATGCCTATAAGTTTTAGAAGGTGAAGCTTGATTACGTGTTCTTCAAGCTCGTCATGACTTTCCAGCAATAAGATATTTTGGATACAATAAAACTTTGGAACTAATATCCAGGGATTTTTGGTGGTTGCAAATGTGGAAAGCAATCAAAGTTTTTGTACAATCTTGTGATATTTGCTCAAGATCAAAAACTCATTGTCATCAACCTTACAGATTTCTTCAGCTATTACCCATTCCAGAACAACCATGGTCTTTTGTATCCATGGGTTTCATCATGGATCTTTCAATCTCAGATGACTCTATATTTGTGATAGTAGATCATTTTACCAAGATGATACATTTTGTACCATGTACAAAATCTATCAAAAGTGAAGAAAAAACTAAGGTTTTTATTCACAATATCTATCGCTATCATAGATTGGTAAAGAATATTATAACGAATAGGAGGACTCAATTTATATCAAGATTTTAGAGAATCCTATTCAATTTTTTAAAGGTGGATATAAAGCTTTCTTCAACTTTTTATCTTCAAACTAATGGACAAACGGAACGGATAAATGAAGTTTTATAGTAGTATTTGAGATATACCATCAACAATCATTAAGATGATTGGAAAATTCTTTTATCATTGGCAGAGTTTGCATATAATAATTCAGTACATTCTTCTACTTAACGAACACCTTTCTTTACCAATTATGGTTATCATCCATATTACTTTTGACTTTTTAAAAGTTGATAATCTTATGGCAAAGTCATCTTGGATGTTAGAAACAGTGGCAAATTCCAGTGCCAATATTCAAGGTCAGTTAATATCACCCGACTAGCGTCATCAAACCAAGTACCCTCCGTACCAATGAGACAACCAAGATCATTTTCCAACCCTATATGAAACAAGTCTAATAGATATGTACCGGTGGAGACACCCAATATGCGTGATGGAGGTGCAAAAAGATCAGTTAGTCATTTTTATTACAAACAGGTTGGTCATTATGCCAATGAATGTTTCAATCTCAAAGCCAGTGATGATTACGCGCTAGTATGAAGGAATTGCAAGCAATAGAGGCATACTTATTAGCAATATAATGCTTTGTCTAATTTCAATAAACAAGATTAGCAGATCCAAAGCCAAGGAAAAATTTAGGAGATAAATCAAGGTCCTCAAGATTCTCCGATAAATTGGGTGGAGAGAGTCCGAGCCATTCTTGTCAAGAGTCGGAAAAAGGAAAAAGGACCAATTTAATATTCGAGTGAGTGTGATGTAAAGGGCCAATTTGACCCAATTATGGATCCAATCCAGGTCTTGGTATGGGCCTCTTACCCAGTATGAGACTTGACTGTTTTCTAAAATAAAATAATAATAAAAATAAAAATAAAATAAAAAATAAAAACTAACAAATAACAAAAAACTTTGTACTTATAATATCTTAAAGTTATTAAAAATATTATTTCTAAGTACTTTGTATTGAGATTAAGCTTTTATATTGAAATCCAAAATAATTGTATTTAGATGGTTGAAATCCACTAGCCTACTCGGATACTTACAAAACATTGATTTATCTTCCATAGCCTCATATCTGGTGCATTCTCAAATAAGATAGCATGTTATACGACATAAGTGGTAAACCCGATGTGAAAGCTTGAGGTAGAAGGTATTGAATTTTGTTTGATTTTATTTTATTTTATAGAGAAGAAGAATAAAATTTTTGAAGGATCTTTAGAAAGAGCTTAAAGTGGAGCTTCAAGTGGAGCTTCTTTTAAAAGACAAGGTATGTACATGGATCCATCCATTGCTAGTATGTTTCAAGCCTTATCATTATCTATGCAGCAACAACAAAACAATAATCGTAAAGAAGCTTTAGCAACCAAAGCTTTGCAAGCAGTGGTCAATAAAATTGACCAATTTGATGGAAGGGATATTTCAAAGTATTTAAGATGTTATTTTTGGAAAATAGAATTAAATAGGATTTCTAAGAAGAAGATGGTTGAATTATTTGGACTAGCTATAATATCGAAGATAAGAGAATACATTACCTCAATTATCGAGCATTATGGAAATTCATCGGAGATTTTTTCACATGCATTAAAAGATAAATGTTTCTTAGAGGACTTTGATCGTGTTACTAAGAAACTATTTCTACAATAGATTGAGCGGCCTAATAAGAATTTTCAAGCAATAGAGCTACTAAAGAAATTTGAGAGGCAGTACTTTCAATTATCGAAGGTAGAAAAATTGACATTAGAGCCGAACAAGGTTGAATTATTTCTTCAAGCTGTTGATGGAGAATTACAAGAAAAATTAGAGTTGCTTCTTGAAAACAAGGAAGAAGATGAAGGATTGACAAAAAAGAGAAAGGAAGAAGGATAGGAGTAATATTCTAAAAGTAATACAAGCACCTAAAATTTCAATACATACAACACAACCGACAATGCCTACTATTCAACCTTTGATATCTTTATCAAAAAAAGAGACATGGAAATTAAAGAAATTATACGTAGAATGCAAGATCTTCAAATCAAATTGACAAGATTCGAAGAAAATACTTCTACAAATAATTTGAAGAATATTTCAAAACAAAGGAATGTACAAAGATGTATCTAGTGTGATGACGTTTCACATACTAAAAAGGATTGTAGTCAATTTAATAATATGATATAGCAAAGAGTTATTTACTGGAAAGATGGAAAGATAGCATTAAAGGATACAAAGGATCTTCTTCAAACCAATTTTGGCAAAGAATGTATGAGATTATTGATTCAAGATTATTTAATAGAATATGAAATAGCAATACGAGAGAGTGTAAGTTATGGCACTAGAGTAGATGATGACTTTGGTAGAAGTATGAAAACTAGTGAATTTTAGGCTTCTACCATTTCTACAATACAAAAGGAAAAAATTCCTCGAGAAGTGTTATTAAGGACTGCAGTTGCAATACAAGGTACAACAGGTTGAGAAGATCCTGTTGAGTCTCTTTTAGTTCATGCATATATTACTAAGAGCCAACATGAAGCTTTGATAGAAGAAAAGAGATGAGAAAATTTTGATGATACAAGAAAAGGAAATTCTTCTAAGAGGCAGACTCGAGAAAATGAGGCTCGTGAGGCGGTTTCACAAGAATTTTGTATAAAGGATACTTCAGTATTATTAGAAGAAAAAACAAATGAGACAAAAGATAAGAAAAAATCAATTGCTTATAAGCTACTTTCCAATATTGAAGCAACAACAAATTTAAAAGGGGTGCTGGAAGAACGTATATTAAATACTAAGGTGGATTTCACATTGAAAGAGATTTTGGAAATTGCAAAGAAGGAGTTTCATGATGTTATCATTGACAGCATTAAGCAAAAGAGGCAATTAATGAGCAAAGCTTGAATGAGTCATGCTATTAATGTAGAATTATATAAAGATGAAGAAGAGATTGATAATGGTTACAAGCAATCAACAAATGAAAAGAATGGATATAATCAATGAATACATTTTGAAGATTATAGTGATAAGAAAATGGAAGCTTCAAGCCATTATACTCGAAAACATTGGACAAGAAAAACTACTAAAGTATTAGTAAAAACAAGACATATAGAAGAACCAATTGTTGCTTTAGTTGACCATGGTTCTGAAATAAATCTTATGTCTAAGAATCTTTATAAGAAGCGGAAATGGCCAATTGATATGAAACATGGATGGATAATATAAGGAGCTAATAACACGCGAGGAAAATTATATGGAGCTTGTTCAAATGTCAAAATTTGGATTGGAAATATTGCAATAGAACAACATTTCTTTGTTCAAGATACAACGTCTTATCTATTGATTTTAGGACAATCTTATATTACAACAACATGGATGGAAACAAAATTACTTGATGATGGTTCTGCTTATGCAAGGATACGTAGTGAAGATGAAAAGAAAGATGTATAATATCTGACAATATCTCCTAATCATGAACACAATCAAGATAGGTTGAGAGAGAAACCATTGCCAAGGGTTCTTGAAGGATTTAAAGATTTTGGAGAAATACCACTATAAAGCAGAATTATGGAGGTACAAAAGAGCAAGTACTCTCGTGAGATGAAGGTGTTTATGAAAAAAATGGATATATGAAGATTTTAGGTATTTATGAAGAAAATGGATAGGAGGATTCTTTAGAATTAATTACATCTATTGAGTTAGGAGATAATGATAAGATTGTAGACATTCATTCGAAGGAGGTGTATTCTATACTTGAATCTTTTCAAGCACCAAAAGTTATTATAGAGACAAAATATAAAAAAATAAAACTTGTTGCGGGACCTTTACTAGAAGATTCTAAGGAAAAAATAAAAGAAGCATCAAAAAAAGAGAGTTTAAGAGATACAAAGAAGATTAGACATCAGTTTATCAAGGAGACTTTTGAAGAATTGAAGATTGGATATGATAGTTCTTTATTTCTAACAGAAATTTAGTATTTTAAAAAAATATTTGCAAAACGAGATAAATCATTTGCCTTTGAGTCTCGTGAAATAGGATGTGTAGATCTTAATACTGTTGTTCCTATGGCTATCTTTATAGTACTTCATTTGCTTTGGAACTTAAGGCCAATTCCCATACAGAAGACACATTTACCTAAATTGGTGGAATTATTGAAAGAAAAGATGCGAATGAAAATTTTGGAGCCTTCTTTTGCTCCATATTTTAGTCGTTGGTTTATGGTGCCTAAGAAAAATGGATCGTTATATTTTATTGAAGATATACAATTAATGAATGCAGTAACTACAAGAAATACAGATATAGGACTTTTAATAGATGAGTTTGTAAAAGCGTTTGCAGGAAGGATAATTTATTCAATGGGTGATTTATATTCGGATTATGATCAATTTCAACTTGTGCATGGGAGTAGAGATCTAACAACAATGAGAACACTACTTGGATTACTTAAAATGTGTACTCTCTCTCAAGGTGCTACTAACTCAATTGTACATATGATAAATGGGATGAATAAGGTATTAAGAGACTTTATTCCTAAAAAAACTATGCTCTTTTTAGATGATGTTCCTATCAAAAGATATAAAGAAGGAGAAAAAAATGAAACTTTAAATGAGAGGGGGTGTCACAAATATGTTGTTGATCATATCCAAGATTATGAAAAGATTTTAACTCAACTTGAAAACGCTCATCTTATACTTTCAGGAACAAAATCTACATTTAGAATGTAAGAAGTTCTTATTATTGGACATTTGTATGGATTTTATGGGAGAAAGCCAAATCCAAGCAAAGTTGATGCAATTGGAAGGATGAAGGAATCATGTGACTTTTTAATAGAAGTACGCAAGTTTTTAAGAGCTTATGTATTTTATCATATATGGATTTTTCATTATGCTCATATAGCAGATCCATTGTATGAATTATTACGTAAGGGTTATCCATTTAAATGGAAAAAAAAGCACACGAAAGCAATGCAAAAGCCAAAGGTGTTATTAGTGACACCTCTTATTTTAAGAAAAATTGATTATGACTGTAATAGACAAGTAATTTTTACTGTGGATACTAGTCCTATTGCTATTGGATGGGATGTGAGTCAAGATGATTCAAGTGGGAATAGATTTGCAGTTCGATTTGGAACTAAAGTTTTAAGTACCTATTAACGTGCATATTCACAAGTCAAAAAAAAACTTTGGAAAGTTGTTTCGACTATAAAAGCTAAAAGAAATTATTTGATTGGTGTAGCAGTAATAATTGAAATGGATTGCTTGCCATTGTATAGAATGATTACTAATTATTCAACGCTGAATATTACAATGTTAAAATGGATTTATAATAAGTCATTAAATCCGAAATTTAAGCATGTTGTCGAAAAACATAATTTAGTAGAAGACATGCTATTTCAAGGAAGATATGAAAGAGAAGACAAAATAGTTGAAGACATTGATGATGTTGGGTCAAAATTCTATTCAATATCAAATCTTAACAAAGAAGACAAGCTATTTCTTAAAGAAAATTATGAAAGAAAATTATTGGATATTGATCATTACTTGAATACCTTGACTAAGCAAAAAAATTGGTCTACAAAAAAATTTAAACAAATAAGAAAAAAAATATATAGATTTTTGCTTCAAGAAGGATTTTTATGGAAGAAACCAAAGAAAAGAATTGAAATACCACAAAGAGTGATAGACAATAAGGAAGAAAAACAAAAATTACTTAAGGGGTTTTATGATAGTTTATGGGCAGGACAGAGGAATTTGGAGTACTTTTGCTAAGCTTAAGGAATGATATTGGTGGAGAAATATGTATCGAGATGTGCTCTTATTTGTAGAATCATGTAAAATTTGTCAAGCGTATTCTAATATACGACATCGAGATGGTCTTCATCCTACATACCCTCTAGTTATTCATTTTAAATAGATTGTTGATTTGGTTATTATGCCAATTAGATTATGGCAAATGAAATATTTGGTCTTAGATGGTGAAGATTTATCAAATCAAGTAGAAGGAAGAGCATTGAAAACAAAAACTACAAAAGGATTTTGTAGATTTTTGCTTGAAGATGTTATTTGCCACTACGGATATGTAGGAAAAATCACTACAAAACATAGAGAATTAAATACAGAAGAAGCTTGTGAATTCTTTGAAACTTGTGGAATTAAACTATCACTGATTACTGCTTATAATCTTGAAAGAAATGTAAAAAGTGAGCATGGTCACCCGCTGATTGTGAAAGCATTAGTTAAAGGTTTTGATGGAAAGGTTAGAGAATGGCCACGACTTTTGTCATTTGCATTATGGGCTGATCGAACAACTCATAGCTCAGTAACAAGATATATGCCTATTGAGCTTATGACAGGCCAAAAATCAATTATGCCAATTGAAGAAAAAATACCTACTTAGAATGTGCTACCATCGAAAGATGGATTGACAAGAGAAGAACTTCTATCTATTAGAATTCAATAATTAGAGCAAAGATCAGAAGATGTACAAATAACATTAGAAAGGTTAAAAAGAGCGAGGTTACAAAACAAGACACGATTTGAAAAGCAACATTAATTAAAGCCTAAAGCAATTGAAGAAGGTGATTGGATTTTAGTCTATGATAGTAACTTGGACAATCAACACAGTGCTTCAAGGAAGTTTTCTAAATGATGGTTTGAACCGTATATAGTAAAAACTCTTCATAATAATGCAACTTACTCATTGCGCGAGTTACATGGAATAAGGTTAAAAATACCAATTGTAGGGAAGCGAGTAAAAATATTTAAACAAAGATATATAAAAATAAATATAGAAGACATTGGTGAAGATATAGATATTCGTCAACAAGAAGATGAATTTGACATGGATAGCAAAAATGATGAAGAGGATTTGGACGAAGACTTGAAGAACGTATTATGAATCAAACAACAACTAGGTTATTTGGTACATACCATAGGATGCTTAGGTTTAGAGGGGTTGGATGTCATGTCGTAATATGATTATATACTGAAAATATAAATAAAGAAGATAATATTAATATTTAGTCATCTAGGATGTTAGAAACAATGGCCAATTCCAGTGCCAATATTCAGAGTCAGTTAATGTCGCCCCACTAGCGTCATCGAACCAAGTACCCTCCATATCAATGGGACAATCAAGATCATTTTATAACCCTACATGGAACAAGCCTAATAGATATATATTAGTGGAGACATCTAATATGCATGATGGAGGTGCAGGAAGACCACTTCTTCATTTCTATTACAGACAAGTTGGTCATTATGCCAATGAATATTCTAATCTCAAAGCCAGTGATGATTACGTGCTAGTGTGAAGGAATTGCAAGCAGTAGAGGCATACTTATCAACAATATAATGCTTTGTCTAATTTCAATAAACAAGATTAACAGATCCAAAGTCAAGGAAAAATTTAGGAGATAAATCAAGGTCCTCAAGATTCTCCGATAAATTGGGTGGAGAGAGTCCGAGCCATTCTTGTGAAGAGCCAAAAAAAGGAAAAAGGAACAATTCAATATTTGGCTGAATCTAATGTGAAGGACCAATTTGACCCAATTACAAGGACATCCAATCTAGGTCCTGGTATGGGCCTCTTACCTAATATGAGACTTGACTTGGTTGGACAACCTAATGAGGTCTCGAATATGGAGACTTTGGTTTCATTTCAAGCTATTCTGTTCTATATGCCGTTTTGGGAAAAACATCCTTTCCGTGGAATGATCCTCTTAGAAATAAGAATTCTAAGGAAGCACCGTCGGCTGTTCCAATTTGGAGTCCAAGGCGAGAGAAAAGGGAACCACATGGAGTTAAAAGGGAGGAGAGGATAAAGAAAGGGACAATCAGAGATCAGATTTTTTGGAGTTGGAGAGCTAGCTTCAAGCTCCTTCAAAAGGTATAGAATTGGATTTCATATGGTTTAAGAGGACTTTTACAATCGTTGTTGAAAGTTAGTGTTTATATTAGTGAATTGGATTTTTTATAATAAAGTAATGGCTGGTACTCTTGACTGTTTTTTGAAATTAGAGAAACTTCTACGGTTGAAATTTGGCGGTATCTAGAGGGTTGAGTATGTCAAGTGCATGCAAAAGTTTATATTAATCTAACAAAACAGATAGAAGATATTTGACCATTACTATAAAGAAGTATCAAAAATTAGCAGATTGGGGTTGTTTAGGATTTCTGTAATATGTAGAGATCTATTAGTTGAAATAAGGTGACTTTTGGCATGATAAATCGAGGACTTCTAGACGGCGGTCAAGATACATCAGTGTAGATTAATGGTATTTTTTTGCAACCTGTAAGTTAGATTGGATTGAAACTTCTTGAACATTAACAAGGCTTACAAATACACTAGTGGTAGAAATTTACAACAATCAGACAATCACATTGAGAATTACAGCTTGTTGAAGCTTGCAGTCTAGAGTTAGGATTAAAATAAAATAAAATAATAATATAAATAAAAATAAAATAAAAAATAAAAACTAACAAATAACAAAAAACTTTGTGCTTATAATATCTTGAAGTTATTAAAAATAGTGCTTCTAAGTACTTTGTATTGGGATTAAGCTTTTACATTGAAATCCTAAAAAATTATATTTAGATGGTTGAAATCTACTAGCCTACTCGGATACTTGCAAAACATTGATTTATCTTCCATAGCCAGAAACTCGATGCGTTCTCAAGCAAGATAACACGTAATACAACATCAGAGTTTATGAAGACCTACCATATATTTCACGTGTTTTTTCTAGAGTCATATAAAATAGTGAATATCTTGGAAAGAAAACAAATACCACCTCTTTCTATAGAAGAGGATAATAACCAAGAGTTTGAGGTAGAAGAAGTCTTAGACTCAAGGTGGCACCAAAATAGGTTAAAATAACTTATTCATTGACATGAATATGATAATACTGAAGCTACAAAGGAGCCATCAAAGAATCTTGCAAATATAGCAAAGAAAGTTGAAGTTTTTCATCAACGACATCCATCAAAATCAAGATGAAGAATAGCAAATCTTTTCTATAAAAGAAACAAGATCAAAGGAAAATAACATACTACCTTCTATCTTTTATTGTAGCTTCTATATATTTGTGATGAGATGGAGTACCAACAACCAACACATTCAATTCAAGAGCTTTCATTTGCGGACTTACCGGACAAGACATTACGATTGTCACAACCTTTAAGACCACGGAATCGAGAAGAAGATCCTTAAAAATGACATGTCCTTCCTCGAATAGATGGCGAGATACAACATATTTGATATCACGACCTTGGAAGAGACTCCAGATGTTTAGTGATTTTATTAGAGGTAGGAACAACTCCTCATGGTATTTCAAATGTTTTATTTGAAGGAAGTTATGAAGGCCTCAACAATGATCAAATAATAGAGTGGTCTTCTTACCCTAGTATAAAACACTATAGGTGGTTGAAAGGACCTATCAACCTTCTTCAAAGAGAGCAAAGATCGGAGTATGTAGCAAATACAATTTGCCGCATCTTAGACTTCTTCAATATATGAAGACCGCTCCTCGTGGAACTCATCCCTAGAAGAGGGGATAATGTCATGGTCTCGTGTTGTAATATGATTATATGGTGAAAGATGATAATATATATCTTATTATAGAAGAACATAGTTAAAAGAAAAGATAGAAAAATATAAATAAAAGATAGGAAGGTAGTAAAATTTTTAGTAGTAATGCTGCCTTTTTAGAAAAAATAGCTTCTACTTACTTTGTTCATCCAAAAATAATACAAAATAAGGTAGATTGGAAAAATAAATGATATAAAAATCTTTAGAAGGAAGTTAAGAGTAAATCCTAGTAAAAATTACTTAAAAAAAAACTAGACGTTGATACTCGGAGAGGGCCGGTTATGAACTAGGGTCGAAATCACACCTTAAGGCACAAAACTGAGTCTCGACGACGATTCTGGGACTCTTTGGCAAATTGAGGAGTGGAATTTGATAGAATATTAGATAGAATTTCTATGGGCATTAAATTTGGATGATTTAAAGTTGTTATGACTTTGTAAGAGCTTTGCAAAGTCAAGGTTTGTTTCTGATGACTTGAATTTTATGAAATAAAATAGGGTTTATATTTTGGATGATTTCAAGAGTTTTGTAATAGATCTATAGGTGAAATTTTGTGGATTTATGGTTATAATTGTGTTTAATATGTATTTTGAATTTGAGCTCGATCTAATAGTTTAATTTAAGGATATTGAGGTTTAAGTGGGTCAACATCTCAAAAAGTAGAATTTTAGGTTTAGTGGGGGTTTTTAAGATTTCTTGCAATATATACTTGGATTGGAGTGAAAATTATATGAAAGGATATAAGACTTGATTTTCTATGTGTATAAGAATTTTGAAATCAATCGAACAATGTAAAAGAGAGATATTGGCTTTGAAAGATTGGCATCAAGTTTGGAGGTGGCCGGCCAATACCCGAGCATAATTTTAAGGTTATCGTCAATTTGGTAACTCCAATCCTTTTCAAATTTTTTGTGCTTGTTTTTAACTTATTTTTTTAGAAGTATGCAAAATTTGAGTTAAGATCAATGATTTATTCATTAGTTATTGAGGTTTAAATCTGTTGTAGGAATTATTAAGATTTGGTTTAGGATTTAGGATTTGGATTAGGATTTAATTTAGGGTTCGGATTTGGTTAAAAGTTGATTTAGAATTTAGGGTTTGAATTAGGGTTTGATTTAGGATTAAGGTTTGATTTAGGATTTGATTAGGATTTTATTTAGAATTTAGGATTTAGTTAGGATTTGATTTAGGATTTAGGATTAAGTTAGGATTTGGTTTAGGATTTAAGATTTAGATTAGGATTTGATTTAGGATTTAGGATTTAGATAAGGATTTGATTAGGATTTGATTTAGGATTTAGGATTTGGTTGGGATTTGGTTTAAGATTTATTTAGGTTTTGATTTAGGGTTTAGGATTTTATTAGGATTTAATATTCAATTAGTTTTGGCCTAAATTTTGAATGAAGTACAATAGGATTTTAACTAGAATTAAAATAAGATTGAATTGAGATGTATTTGAGTAATATTTGTGATCCTTCTAATATTTCTTTAAGAATTCTTATTGTTTGTTTGAAATTTATTTGAGATTTTTTTGAATTTGATTAAGCTTGCTTAGCATTATTATGGTTTAATTAGAGCATTATTAGTATTTTATTAGAATTAAGATTTTGTTATTACAATTTTCAGTCTTCCTTCCACAACTAGGTGCTCAAAGCATTCTCAAGCAAGACTTCACGTATTACCATAACAGAAATATATATTTACTTCAATAGTTACTTATATGATTAAATAGAAGTATGTAAATATAGAATAATTTTATAAAGTCTTCTAGAAAAGCTTCCTACAACCTTTATAGATGCAGTTTTGACTTTAGATGTATTCGTAGATTAGAAACTTGGTAAAAAAGCTAATCATTTATTAGTGGCTTGTGGAATAAGTTATCTCAATGTAATAGCTTGTAGAATAAGCCAGCTATATGGCGCATACATAGATAAATTACCTTGCAAGATAAGACATGTGGCTAGCAAAGTCAAGACATGTTAGAAGCTTATAGGACATTGCCACGTAGCTCTTAGTTAGATAATATGCATGGAGTCAAGAATGAAGCCTTCTTCTTTCTTGTCAATACCTTTCTAGTTTTAGTCTTATTTCAAGACTTTCTAATTTTCTTGTTTTTGGCAATAGCCATTCTAGTTAATATTACATCACCTTTTGAGAGATTTTTTTAGCTCTCTTTAATGATAGAAGAGTGTATTGAAGATTCTCTTTCTTTGATATTCATGTCCTTGACATAAACATACTATTAGAATTAAAAAAATATTACATAGGAGGTAGGTCAAATCAAAACTTCAAAAAGACAAAGTACAAAAAAAATCAACAAAAAATTGTATCAAGTCAAATGCATTATATTTCAAAATTAAAAAACATGTATAGGATTTCAAGTCTACCACTAGATTTTTAAACCCTTAAAATAGGAGAGTATGATAAATCAAAATTTAAAATTTCTTATTCATATACAAAGTCAACTCAAAATTCAAAATATTCAAATACTTAATATCTACAAATACATGCACTTTTTAAAAACTTCAAGCACATGTTTAGAATAGGCAACCTTCAAATGGATCCAATGGGCTTTTTCAAAAATTTCAAAAATCCTTGTATGACAAAAGTCAAAATTCTAAAGTCCAAGTCAAAGTAGCTATATCTTCCAAACTATAAACATATATAAAAAAAAAAATTACCATTGAAATTTTAGATACCATTAATAGGAGGGTAGATCAAGTCAAAATCTAAAAATATTGATGTTCAAAAACCGGACATATCCTTATAACCCTAAACTCTAAACCTTAAATTCCTAAACCCTAAATAAACAAATCCTAAATCTTAAACTCTAAATCCTAAATCCTAATTTTTTTATTATTATAAAAATATTGTAAGAATTTTTAGAAATTATTTAAAAAAATTTAAAAATTTCTTAGGAATTTTTAGAACAATTTTTAAGACCTTAGTAAAAATGATTTTTACCCCCTTGGGAGCCTCTATGAAGAAATGGAATAATATTGGAAGGACAAGCAAGGTTTCTAAGCTAATTGAGTATTTTTAAACACAATAGTATAGTCAAAAATATAAAAATATGAATTCTACTAGTAGAAAATAGGAAAACCAGTAGCTAGTCAAGTCCTTATAAGAAGAGAGGTACACAAGTTCTATATGGATTATAGCACCTTGGATGTAGGTAGGACGATAAAACTAAGGCCTCAAGGCCTTTTTAAACAATCCTTAAACACTGCATGGGAGCCTTGGTGAAGCTCAACCCTTTAATCTATAAACAGATTACTCTTAAAGTAAAACATTCTCACTAAACTTTTTATTTGGTTACTTGTTATTTTTAAATCTTCATAACTTAATCATAGTAACTCAAATTTATATGTTTCTTATACTATTTAAAAGATAAAAACTATTTTAAAAAAAATAGGTTTTTTAATATTTAATTTTTACTTTTTGTTTTTTATTGGATAAAAATTTAGTAAATAAATTGTAATCAAGTTTGGATTGTGTACTTGCTTGAATATATTTCTTTCACTTCTTTTGTATTGTTCTTTCTTTTGTTCTTATTCATTGCAACTTTTACTTTATACTATCCATTACAAGCAACTCTTAATTGAAGCCATCTTGTAACTTGGATTAAGACAATGAAATTTTGCATTTAATTTATAAAGACTTCTACATCTAAGAGTCTTGTGGTTTTTTTGGCAAATAACAAAATTTTTAATATTTTTGTGTTTAATAAAAGAATAAGAGCATCAAATTACTTCATCTTAAAAGATTATAGTCTCTAATAAGCATATCTAGATTATATGCATTACAAAAAATAAATACACAAATTAGAGTTTCTTAATTCAAAATCAAGAAAGTCTAAAATTTATCTATTTGCTTATATTCTAATCACTTTTCTTTAGATATTTTAAACCTAACCTCAACTATAATTCAATAATATAGAAAATCATTGTAAAATACATAATAATACATAAAAAAATTATAAAATTAAAAGTAATTTAAAAAAGCTATTGTTCAAGGTCGATTGAATTACATAAGATTGAATTGTAAGAAATTGCTTCTATATTATGATCTTATATTTGTACTTTAAGTCCAATAATTCACTTCAAAATCATATGGAATATCACTATTATCACATGACTTCAAGTACATCATATCCATCCATCTACTTGTCTAATAATCACAAAATGTGCCTAGTCTAAATGGATTGTAAAGTTCAGCATGAAAGATTTGAGGTGCATTCTAATCATGAAATCTTAATAAAGAAGAATTTCTTTTAGATATAGACTTTGTACATTCTTGCTTCAATTTTTTAATATAAAGATCTAAGTACATGTAAAAGAAATATATATTGCTATTAAAGAAAATAATTCATTCATTGATATATTAATTATTCACTCATGTTAATCTACAATTATAACAAAAATCGAATTTTAATATCCAAAAAAAATAGTCATGAAATGACATATATTCTTTCATCATTGCTTAAGCTACCAACTTTATATAGATCCAAAAAATTTAGCATAACTAATTTAAAAAATTATATTTAAATATATATATATATATATATATATATATTTATAAAAATAAGTAATATTCATTCAAAATTACTATTACACAATCTCACATAACTATAGGTAGGCAAGTATTTAATAAAAAAAAAAGATAAATTATCTAGGCATTAAGCTATATATTCATTAGTGACATAAACTTAGAACTATGGATTATTCAATATCTTCAATTAAATAAAAGATTAGAAATCATCAATATATGAAATAAATATAATTCTTTATACATCATCTATTAGTTATAAAATTGTAAAAGAAGTATCTTATTATTGATGTTAATAAATTTAATTCTTCTATTCAACATCTATAATTATCAAATTTTAAATATACATATACATATATATATATATATATATATATATATTTTATAATTTTATAATTAATTATTATTTATAATTATGTTTTAAAATAATTAGCACTAGAATAAACCTCAAGTTTTAAATCCTAAACCTTCATATCTACAAATACAAAATCCTAAATCCAACAGCTCAAATTCCTAAAATCTATACTATTACATAATTTTATTACTTCCAAATAGCTATATAAACATGTTTTTGTCACTTTTACTTGGATTTAGTTTAACTCCAATATTACTTTGGTGCACTTAAAATCTAAAAAATAAATGCTATGTAATTTTGTCAATCCAAAATCTTAAACCTTCAATCCTAAATTCAAAAGTCTTTGATCTTAACCTCTAAATCCTAAACCATAAATTCCTAAATTCTAAACCATAAATCTCTAAATCCTAAATCCTAAAGCCTCCAAAATTTTACAATTAAAAATTGCAAAATTATTCAATATTATTTTGTGAAACATCAATTTTTTAGTAGAGTTTTATTGTGGTTGCTAAAATAAGAGTAATTAAACTTTGTGGATAATGAAGGTGATAAAGACCATATGTATTATTCTTTTTAGATATTATTCTAATATTTTGAGGACTTAAGTTTTAGAATTTAGGAATTCATTGTGATTACTATTAGATTTTAGGATGTAAATGACTACCATGAATCAAAAAAAATTCAATTGACCATGAAATAATGTAATTTAAAGTCATGTAATTTACAAAAAAAATTAATTTAAAGCCACACTAAACTTTCATTAGCATCAACATATGAACTTTTGTATGGTGATACTAATGAATATTTCTTCTTTGGTTCTAGTATAAAATTTGATTCAAAATAAAATTCATTTAATTAATTTACATGGTAAGTTCAAACATACTAGCAACCTCTACTATTCAACAACCCTATAACGTATGCAAAGTTAAATTTCCAACTTAGTTGCAAACTAACAAAAATAAAAAAATAAAAAATAAAATATAAATTTTATCATTAAAATGATGTTCATCATACAAATTAGAACATATAAAGGATTTTCTATGAAAAAAGAGAATTTGGTGCCTATTACACAAGTTTTAACAAAATTATACTATTATTCCATAATTTAAAATTATTTTAAAACAAACTTACTTTTTAGCAACTAAAAAATGATAGAGATGTGAATTTTAAGAAATTCAATTAGGATTGCTTTTGTAATTACATCTTCTTTTTATCATATTATTTTTAAATTAAAAATTTTAATAACAAAATAATTAATTATTTATTTTATTTTTGTATATTTTAGAAATTAAAGTAAAAAGCTATATATATGCTAGGATCATAGCATCATGCTATTGATTATCAAATTTTAATGAGCTTTGAAACTTACTTGCAAAATATAAAAGAAATAATTTAATAACGGTTTTGGACTCTATTTTATACAACTTGCAACCTTCTCATTACAAAAAAATCTTAAAATTAAACCTGAATGTCTAATTACTCTTCTATTATAGGATCTATTTTCTACTTATATTTTACTATTTTTATAGGTGACTACAACTTTTGACTTGCCTAAATTACTTAAAATATAGTATATTCATTCTTATTATTTCTTTACTTGTTTTAATCAAGATAAGGATGTGATTCGTAGATTTAAAGCTAGATAGTTGATTTTTTATATTAAAAAATATAATTGGTATTAGTAAGAAATTAATTGGCTTTGTTTTTTTTGAGACAAAGACTATGTATTTAATTTTTATAGTAAAAAAAGTGCTTATCAAATGAAAGTGAAAGTGTAATATATGTGGCTTGGTGAAGTTAGGTTGCTAGTTGCATATTCTATAATCTCTTAAGTTATATGAATTTTTCAAAGTTTTTAACATCTTTGGTGAAGATTTGGAATTTTAGGTACAAATGGAATTTTGATTGGAGTGCCAAACTGTCACGGACATACATATAATTACCTATATGAATAGATAAAAGTATGTAAAAGTAGATAAAAGTAGGTTAATTGTGTAATATCTTCTAGAGAAGCTTCTTAGAAGCTTCATAGACGCTGCTTTGACTTTATAGGAGTCTATAGTTGACTTTTAGGCTAGAAACTTGGTCAACAAGTTAGCCATGTGCCACACATGTTGGAAGCTTAAAGAACAAGCTAACTACGTGGTCCATCCATAGAAAACTTGCCTTGTAAGCAAAGGCATGTGGCCTAGAAAGTCAACATATATTGGAGGTCTTATAGAACATCGCCATGTGGCTTCTAGTTAGATAGTATATATAGAGGCAAGAGTGAAGCCCTCTTCACTCTTGTCAACTCCTTTCTTGTTTCTAGTCCAGGTTCAAGAGTCTTTAGTTTCTTGTCTTGTGGCAATAGCCATTCCAGTTTCCTTTTAATATACCTACTTGTTTATATTTTGACTTATTATATCGAGATAGCCTTTTGGTGTATATTTTTCCTCATCGAGTCTTTGTCCTTGACAGATTGACAAGAGTACACTTACAATATCAGAGCTTTGTTTTTTCTTGAGTAAGAGTGGATTACCCCTTTCTCTTGACAAGACATAAGCGTATTAGAAGTTTGCGGATTACCCACTTCTAAACTGATATTGTTCTTAGTATCTTCTTTGTTATCAAGTCTTTTTTTTCTTTTGTCTTGAGCAATATCAGACAAATTTTTCTTCTTAGTGTCATTATGGCAGAGCTTGTTGAAATGAAGAGTGCAATGGCACAAATGCAAGAGCAAATGAGGGAGTTAATGCTTGCGATGCATCAACTCAATTCACCAACACAGGAAAGAACAAGAATAGCAGAAAGTGGAGATATAGAGATGACCGGAGCTGCTTCAACATCTACAACAAATCACGTTCCTTCTCCAATTGTACAACACCCTATAAGCACTAGAGAACCAAGAATTGCCTTACCTGAGAAATTTGATGGTACGAGATCAAAGTTTCGAGGGTTCATCAATCAAGTACAATTGGCAATTGAACTTCAACCGCAAAGCTATCCAACTCCAGGATCACAAGTCAGGTTTATTGGCACTCTACTTTCTGGTTCTGCATTATCGTGGTTTTCGTCTTTTCTTGAACAACGAAATCCAATATTGGATAATTTGGAAGCTTTTTTGGCAGAGTTTCGATCTATGTATGGTGAACACGATGCAACTCATGTTGCAACAAATAAGATCCGAATTCTGCGACAAGGAAATCGCTCAGTAACAGTATATGCTTCACAATTTCGACAACTTGTAATTGACATCAAGTGGGATGATGCTGCACTCATCAGTCAATTTCTTTATGGATTGCAATACGAAGTAAAGAAATTGATGCTCAACTTACCTGATCCTCAAACTTTGAGTCAAGCAATCGATTTTGCGGTAAAATGTGATAATCGACTTTTTGAATTCCGATCTGAGAATCATTCACGGGAACCTCAACGTTATTACTCAATGGCAACATCAACATCTTTGCCAAACGTACATTCGGAAGTAGAAGACATGCAAATTGACGCGGAACGTTTTAAACCTCTAACTGAGCAAGAAAAGATTCGTCGTCGTCAAGAAGGATTATGTTTATATTGTGGAGAACCTAAGCACACTGCTCAACATTGTCCAAAGAAACGACGCAACTATAAAATGAGGGGTACGACGGTCAAAGAAGACAACATGTCGGAAAACGGATTCGTCCAGCTACAATAGGGACCGTGCAGCTGGAACCTTGTACAATTCCTAATGAAGGTCCTATCCTCTCCTCAGAACCCTCTCCTTGTTTTATAATAGACTTATATTTAGGACCTAAGAATTACAAAGCCTCTGCTTTATTAGATTCGAGAGCCTCAGCATGTTTTTTAGATGAACAATTTGTTAAAAGTCGTAAAATACCTTATGTACAGAAACCTAAACCAATACATGTAGAAGTCATAGATGGTCGTCCCTTGTCTTCTGGAGATGTCACTCATAAAACTCATCCTATAAAAGTAACAATAGACGGTCATGATAGCTACATAGTTTTTAACATAATCAAATCCCCGTCCAATCCAGTTATTTTAGGTTTATTCTGGCTAGAAAAATATAACCCTCGAATAGATTGGAATTCACGTAAACTTGACTTTTCCAAAAGCGTTATTAATAGTTCTACGAACCAAGTAAAAAATTATAAGTCTAATACAGTAAAAACCGTACTGATAGGTGCAAAAGCATTTATACACGCAGCAAAAGAAGGATCAACTTTTGCTATTTATGTTGCACCTATTTCTGAAAACGTAAAGACTTCAAGTGGCATTCCAAGTCAATATCAGGAGTATCAAGACGTTTTTGAGAAAAAAAATGCAGATATTCTTCCTGAGCATCGCCCATATGATTGTTCAATCGACCTCAAGGAAGGAACTCAGCCACCATTTGGACCAATTTACAGTTTATCGCAAGATGAGATGGCTGAACTCAAGACATATATTGACGAGAATTTAGCGAAGAATTTCATACGCCATTCAAAATCTCCAGCAGGAGCTCCAATTCTATTCGTAAAGAAAAAAGATGGATCTTTACGAATGTGTGTTGATTATCGAGGACTCAACAAGATCACAATCAAGAACAGGTATCCATTACCTTTGATATCAGGACTCCTTGACCAGTTGAATCAAGCTAAGATCTATACAAAAATAGATCTAAGAGGAGCATATAATCTAGTACGGATCAAAGAAGGAGATGAATGGAAGACTGCGTTTCGAACCAGGTATGGACATTTCGAATATAATGTCATGCCCTTTGGACTCACGAATGCACCAGCTGCTTTTCAACATCTCATGAATGATGTATTTCGTGAATTCTTAGACAATTTTGTCGTCTGCTATCTAGACGATATCCTGATCTATTCCAAGAACGTCGAAGAATATGAAATACATGTTCGTCAAGTATTACAAAAACTTAGAGATGCAGGATTGTACGCCAAGATAGAAAAGTGTGTATTTCACACTACTCAAGTTGACTTTTTAGGATACATCATTTCAAATGATGGTCTCATGATGGATTCTAAGAAAGTCCAAACAATCGTGGATTGGAAGATTCCAAGGACAGTAAGAGATGTTCAATGTTTCTTGGGATTTGCCAATTACTATCGGATCTTCATCAAAGATTTCTCACGAGTTGCAGCTCCACTTACACGCTTGACTAGTAAAGATAAATTTCAATGGAATCAAGAAGCGGAAGCAACATTTGAAGCCTTGAAGACATCGTTTGTCTCTGCACCAGTCTTATATCGTGTTGACTTTTCCAAGGCATTTTTTATGGAAACAGATGCATCAGATTTTGCCTTGGGTGCAGTTTTATCACAAATGGGAACAGATGACAAACTCCATCCGATAGCTTTTCATTCAAGAAAATTCTCAGCAGCCGAGATCAATTATGAGATCTACGATAAAGAACTTCTTGCGATCATGGATTCCTTTCAAGAATGGCGTCATTATCTAGAAGGCGCTTCTAGTCCAGTCACTGTGTATACAGATCACAAGAACCTCGAGTATTTCATGTCAGCACGCGTGTTGAATCGTCGTCAAGCTCGTTGGAGTATGTCTTTGTCAAGATTCGAGTTCATTATCACTTATCGGCCAGAAAAACAACAAGGTTTATCCGATGCCCTATCTAGACGTTCTTATTTTGCACCAAAAGAAGGAGATGCAGCTTTTGAGCAACAAAGAACGGTCCTCTTGAAACGGAAGCAATTTCATCTCCGAGCAATGAAATCAACATTGACTGTTGATTCAACTTTTCTCAAGCAAATCCAGTCCAGTATGTCCTCAGACCCTCTTGTTTATGATATCGAGAATAATTCTTCCAAGTCTCATGATCCTTCTAAGTTTGAGTTCAAGAATAATCTATTATATTTTGAAGGACGCCTATATGTTCCAGAAGGAGAAGCATGTTTACGTGTTCTTCAAGCACGTTATGACTTTCCAGCAGCAGGGCACTTTGGATATAATAAGACTTTGGAACTCATATCAAGAGACTTTTGGTGGCCACAAATGTGGAAGTCAATCAAAGACTTTGTACAATCATGTGATATTTGTTCAAGATCAAAAATTCCTCGTCATCGACCTTACGGACTTCTTCAGCCATTACCTATACCAGAACAACCATGGTCTTCTGTTTCTATGGATTTCATCACAGATCTTCCAAGCTCAAGATCTTATGATTCTATATTTGTGATAGTAGATCGTTTCACCAAGATGGCACATTTTATGCCATGTACAAAATCTATCACAGGTGAAGAAACAGCTAAGCTTTTCATTGATAATATCTATCGCTATCATGGATTACCTAAAGATATCATATCGGATAGGGGAACTCAATTTGTGTCAAGATTTTGGAGGACCCTTTTCAAGATTTTAAAAGTGGACATAAAACTATCTTCGGCTTTTCATCCTCAAACTGATGGACAAACAGAGCGCGTAAACCAAGTCTTGGAGCAATATTTAAGGTGTACTATCAACTACCAACAAGATGATTGGACAACCCTTCTGCCATTGGCAGAGTTTGCTTATAATAATACGGTACATTCTTCCACGCAACAAACACCTTTCTTTGCCAATTATGGCTATCATCCACGACTTGATACTTTTGATTTTTCAAAAGTTGATAATCCTGCAGCAGAAGATATGGCAAATCGGTTGTCAGAGTTACATGCAATAATGAAGACACAATTGAAGGAAGCTCAAGAACGACAAAAGATAAACGCAGATCTATATCGTAAGGAGCAACCACAGATCAACGTGGGTGATAAGGTATGGCTACTTCGTCGCAATATCAAGACCACTCGACCTTGTGACAAATTGGACTATCGTAGGCTTGGCCCCTTTTCTGTTTCTGAACAGATCAACCCAGTTGCATATCGGTTACATCTACCGGAGTCAATGAAGATCCATCCTGTATTCCACGTGTCTCTTCTTGAACCATATAAGACAGTGGATATACAAGGAAGAAGACAAATGCCACCGCCTCCTATAGAAGTAGATAATAATGAAGAATTTGAGGTGGAAGAGATATTAGACTCAAGGCGGCGCCAAAATAAGCTGGAATATCTTGTTCATTGGCACGGATATGATATTAGTGAGCGCACATGGGAGCCATCCAGGAATCTAGCAAATGCATCAGCTAAAGTCAAAGTTTTTCATCAACGACATCCATCAAAACCAAGATGAAAACCTCTCTTATAAAAGAGACAAGATTGAGGCAAGATAACATTCAATTTCCTATCCTTGTTTGTAACTTCTTTGCATTTGTGACGCTAATTAGATGGAGAGCCAACAACCAGCGGATTCAACTCAAGAACCTTTGTTTGCTGACTTACCGGATGAGACATTGCGATTGTCACAACCTTCAAGATGACGCAACCGAGATGAAGACCCTCAAGAACGACATGTTCTTCCTCGAATAGATGGTGAGATACAACGCATTTGGTATCACGACCTTGGAAGAGATTCTCGATGTTTGGTGATATTATTGGAGATAGGAACGACTCCTGATGGTGTTTCAAATGTATTATTTGAAGGAAGTTATGAAGGCCTCAACAGTGATCAAATAACAGGGTGGTCTTCTCGCCCTAGAATGGGACACTATCGATGGCTAAGAGGACCCATCAACTATCTTCGAAGAGAACAAAGATCAGAGTATGTAGCAAATACAATTCGCCGCATATTAGATTTTCTCAATATATAATCACCGCTCCTCGTGGAACTCGTCCCTAGAAGGGGGGGTAATGTCACGGACATACATATAATTACCTATATGAATAGATAAAAGTATGTAAAAGTAGATAAAAGTAGGTTAATTGTGTAATATCTTCTAGAGAAGCTTCTTAGAAGCTTCATAGACGCTGCTTTGACTTTATAGGAGTCTATAGTTGACTTTTAGGCTAAAAACTTGGTCAACAAGTTAGCCATGTGCCACACATGTTGGAAGCTTAAAGAACAAGCTAACTACGTGGTCCATCCATAGAAAACTTGCCTTGTAAGCAAAGGCATGTGGCCTAGAAAGTCAACATATATTGGAGGTCTTATAGAACATCGCCATGTGGCTTCTAGTTAGATAGTATATATAGAGGCAAGAGTGAAGCCCTCTTCACTCTTGTCAACTCCTTTCTTGTTTCTAGTCCAGGTTCAAGAGTCTTTAGTTTCTTGTCTTGTGGCAATAGCCATTCCAGTTTCCTTTTAATATACCTACTTGTTTATATTTTGACTTATTATATCGAGATAGCCTTTTGGTGTATATTTTTCCTCATCGAGTCTTTGTCCTTGACACAAACATGGCCAAAATTGTGATGATGTACTTGCTTTATTGTATTTGATTGTGATTATAGTTGGAGGTTTATGGATGGTGGATTTGAATTTGGTGATGATGAAGGCCGACTATGAATCACATTATAATAAGAGCTATAAAAGAAAAGAAAAGATGATCACCCTAATTGACATCTTAGCTTAGCACAAAGAAAAGGTATGGAAGTTAAAGATGAAGATTTTTCTACAAAAATAGAAGACAAAGTCATATCTATATATAGTATTAAATTCCAAAGATAAAGAGTATTACAAGTCTAAGGAGCTTTTAGAGGAGTTTGCAAAGTAGATCACGACTAATATAAAAAAATTTGATTTGGAGTGGAGCTTATCAATTCTTAAGTTTGTACCAACAGAGTTTCTTGCTTTGGTATGTATGTTGTAGTATTATTTCATTATTATGATTTGGATTGAATATATATTAAATTATAATTCTATAATTTATTTGTGAATATATTTATATAGAATTTGTTAGGACTTATTGTAAGCTTGAATCTCACCATATTATAGGGATAAATACTACATAATAAATTTGAAAGGTGAAATGGAAGAACCCAAGGTAGAAACTTTGTTATTATAAGTCTATCAGATCTATTAGATTCTTACGAAGGATCTTGCAATGTTATGTTTTTATGAACTGATCCATATTAAAAAAAGAGATTTTAAGAGTTTCAAAAGATATATAACTTATTATATTTTAATAATTATAATATATAAATTTTTCCATTCATAAGTTACTAATATGAACACTTATCAATATGAATAAAAGAAGGAGCAAACATCCAAATTTGAAGACTTATTACAAATTATTTATATGTAGTATTAAAATTTTAAGATTATAATATATAATATAATACAAGATTTATTTAAAATTTTAATATTAATATGCATATAATATGCTTATAATAAATTTAAAATGTATACTTTAATGTCTTATTAATCTTGGTCTTCATTGTAGATAGTAAAAGGAGTTTCTTCTATAAGTAGTAGAAACATCAAACTTTGGAATTGCAAGCAGGTACTATTGAAGAAACACAATAAGTAAGATACAAGTAAGTAGAAAATAACAAGGTTAGACATAAGAAAAGTGTGGAATGAAAAACCTCTCATTTCCAACATCCTTTATTTATAGATAGAAGTTACATCAATTTTGGCTAGCATTCATCTTACTTTCATCCAATTAAATCCTAGATTTCTCTTAACTTAGCCGCCACTTTAAATCCTAGTCGCCACCTTGGTAACTTTCTTTCATCTTTTTATTGCCTTTTGACCATTACCAACTTATCTAAGATAATATCTTTTACCTTCTAACTTATCCTCCATTTACTTTAACACTCCCACTTTGCTGTTGGTCAAAGGCTAATAAACCTAATTTCTTTGTCAATTTGTAATGTCTATCCTTCACCAATGCTTTTATGAGCAAATCAGCAAGCATATCTTTCGTTGCACAATATATCATATCAATTACTCTCATCCCAATCTTCTTCCATATGAAGTGATGTTGAATGTCAATGTGCTTTGTCTTTGAATAATGTTTTGGATTCTTGGCAAAAACAGGACATCCTTGATTATCACACTTCATTGGAGTTGCTTCCAATTGCACAAGTTCAATGTCTTCTAAAACTTGTCTTAGCCATATTACCTCCATTGTACCATGACTTGCTGCCATATATTCCGCATCCATTTTAGACCTTACAATTATTGGTTGCCTCTTGTAATTCCATAAAATTGCTCCCACTCCAACAAAGAATACATATCCGATTGTGGATCTTCTATCATTTGCATCTCCAGCCAAATTTGCATCACAATATCCATACAATGTAATACTATCACCTCCAAGGCACAATTTGAAGTTCAAAATACCTTTTAAGTACCTCAAGATCCTCTTAATGGTTGCTCAATAAATTGATCTAGCCTTTGACATGTGTTGACTCACAACACTCACTACATATGTAAGATCCACCCTTGTACCAACCATTACATATATAAATGAGCCTACTGCTGCTCTTTATGGAACATCTTTCATTTCTCCTTCAACTTCAATAAATTCCTCATCCATCAGCTTCATCAACTTCAAATTTGCCTCCAAAGGTATTCCAATGGACTTGCACTCCTCCATGTTGAACCATTTCAACACTTCTTCAATGTACTTCTTTTGGCTCAATGTAATGATCTTCTTAGCTCGATCTTTTACAAATTCTACTCCTAAACAATAGTAGAGCTCTCCCAAATCACCCATTTTAAATTCTTTTGCTAACTTTGCTTTCAACCAATTCATTTTTTTTAAAGTATTGGTCAAGATGATCAAATCATCAATATAAAAAACAACAATCAACAAGAAGTCTTTTGATTGCATCACATACATGGAATGATCAGCCTCACTTCTCACAAATCCCTCATTCAAAAAGAAGGTGTCGATATATTGGTACCATGCCTTTGATGATTGCTTGATTCTATTTCAATAGCTAGTACTATGCCATTGTCTCTCATGAAAATATTTGCTATTGAAAACTCTTCATAAGTGTCAAATAAATATTTGTATGAAATCATGTGTTTGGTGGCACTAGAATCAATGATCCACTTGGACATGGCAGCCATGGAAGTACCTTCACTTGCCGTGAATGCATAATTATCACCTCCATATTCATCACGAGTATTGTTTGCACTTTCTCTATCTTCTTTCTTAGCCTTGTAGCAATTTTGAACAAAGTGACTTGATTTTCTACAAATGAAGCAAATTCTCACATTCTCACATTGATAAGAATGACTCTCCTTACCTTATCTTAAAAAGAAAGCCAAATCCTCACTTTGGAGCTCTTTTTCTTTCTTCTTGGTTACTTCATGGGCAAGTCTTGCCATCATATAGACTTTTTTCTAAAGGCTTGTCAACAATTACAAATTGATTAACAAGGGCATTTATTTTATTGACATGAGCCATGAGGTCTTCACCTTCTTTCATCTTGTAAGTAAAAAATTTCCTCCTTATGAAGATGATATTGAACAAGTTCTTCCTCTCATATATGTTGCAAAGAGTCTTCTATGCTTCTGCTAGTCCTTTGCAAGAGATGATGTGAGAAAAGTTGGCTTCATCGAAATTAGTGGCAAGCATGCCAAAAGCCTTCTTTTCATGTCTTATAAAGTCCTTCGTCTCTTTAGCATCATCATAAGTGCTTGGAAGCTCTTCACCTTCATCTACAATATCTCAAAGGTCCAAAGATGCCAACAAAAGCTTCGTTTTGACCTTCCAATGGTAGAAATTGTCACCTCTAAACTTCTAAATCACTCTCAAACCTTCAACTTCACTTGAAGCCATGTTTTAAAAGAGGTCTATCAAAAAATATCAAGTCAAGGAGTCTCTATGTGCTTAAAATCACCAAAACAATTTTACACTAGCAAAATCTCAGAATACCCTATTGTGAACAAATGAATGTTTCTTCACTCCAAAAACTTCCAAATCAACTTTTGAAGCTTCTAACAAGTATGTGAACTCCAATCAACCTAACCATCAAGTTCTTCTATTCATAAAACTCACTTTTTCACCACAACACCAAAGATATTATCAAGGTCTTTGTATAAGGTCTTAATCACTCAATCCTAGGAGTTAAGAACCTTCAAACTTATATTAGAGATCTATAAGGTCCAAATCAGAACCTCCACAAGTCAAAACACAAGATTAGATCATACAATCTTTAACATCAGCAAATACCATAAGATCTATTCCACATAAGAATAACAATCAGCAAATGACTTCAACTTACTTGAATAGCACAACAAAGTGTGTATGGGCCCATAACCTATTGAAGATACACAATAAGTAAGACACAAGTAAGTAAAAAACAGCAAGATTAGACACAAGAGAAGTGTAGAATGAGATGTCTCTCACTTCCAACACCGTTTACTTATAGGTAGAAGTTACATCCATTTTGGCTAGTATTCATCTTACTTTCATCCAAATAAACCATAGATTCCTCTTAACTTAGCCACCAATTAAAATCCTAGCCGCCAAGTATAATCCTAGCCACCACCTTGGTAACTTTCTTTCATCTTTTTGCTGCCTTTTGACCATTAGCAACTTATCTAAGATAATATCTTTCATCTTCCAACTTATCTTCCATTTACTTTAATAGGTATTGTTGTGATGGAAACATCAAACTTTGAGATTCCAACTAAGTGTTGTTGTAATGGACTTAGTGAGAATATGGCATTGCAAAAGAATAGATTGATGAAGTTGTCTAGTATCAATCAATGTTGAAAGATAGTTGTGATAGGATTAAATACTAGTCTTCCATACTTATGAAAATAGGCACTGACATGAAACAAAATATTTAATATTTTCTTGCACAAATCAAATTATATTTATAACTTATAATCTAGAGCCTTTGAATGTGAGTGTAATTAGAATTATAGTATATATATCCAAAACTAATACTATATTCAAGACCAATATCCTACAATCTTAGAAGATAGATATATTTATTTTAAAGATGTACACTTGTTGTATTATAATGATTATAAGTACTTATTAGCTCATGTAGATTAATAATGCATGCCTCCATTTCTTGGCATTATTGATTGACTTCTTATATTTTATCCTTTGTAATATTACTAAATTCTAGATCTACAATATATCTTCATAATCATGATATGAAAAAAAAATATAAGCATTCCAATTTAATTCAAAATTGATCCTTTATTATAACATCTTCTCTCTGTGTACATATGATAGTAGATGCTAGATCCCAAGTCACTGATAATATATATGTCTGAGTATAATAAAAATAGATGAAGTATTTTAAAAAATTAAAAATATGTAATTGGCTCTTACATGATTCTTGTTACTTTTGTAATACATACATTATCTTCTTAAATGTAAAACTTTACTAGACTAAAGAATTTCCAACTACATGTATCTCTTTATATGTATATTATCTAGATATACATAATAAAGTATAATTAACTTAAAGATTAAGTTTTTTTTTTTTTTTTTTCTTTCTACACTGCACTTTTAAAGTCTTAAAATTTCTTCCTACTTAGAACAGATAAATAGTATGAAAGAAGTTCATTTTTTCCACTTAATTGCCTAAAGCCATAAAAGATGTGTTGATGATATTACACATTATTAGAGATCTTTCTTATTTTTTTCATAAATTTATAAAATTATGGATTTTGTTTATATTTCCATAAACTTACTTAAAAGAGCAAAGATTTTTCTAAATTAATACCTATCAAGAAGCTACCACTAACGGCATATTATAAAAACCATTAAAAATAATATATTTAATAATTTTTGATGGATTTATATAGATGCAAAGTATCTTATAAGTTCTATTACTTGTATTCTGATGATATTGATACTAAAGATTATGGACTATGTTGTAATTATAAGACTTGTTTTTTTTGGATTAAATGGTATTTAAAAATTTATGATATATACTTTGGACTATGATTGTTCTAAATATGTTTTAAATCTGAATGTATTGGTTCTATTTCCTTGGATGGATCTAATATCGATCAATTTATAAGTTTTTATTATTAGAAAATTATTAAAAAAGAATGAGATTGAATTTTGACTTTAAAAGGGATTTTTTTTGTTTTAGAGTGATGTGCAAACTTGAGGAGGCAAATACAATTGCTAAGTTTGAAGCAAATGCTTTTTAAATATGTCCAACTCAAGTTCAAGAATATGGTAGTAAAAATCTTAAAAAAAAAGTTCAACTCAATCTTTCAATTTCTAATAGTAATAAGATTATTGAAAAAATCTTATTGAAGCATGGAGAGAGATGAAACAAGTTGCTTTATTCTTTCAAAACAATGCAAGATAAGCTTCTATACCAATTAAGAACAATGGAGTCTTCTCACACAAGTAGTATTTTTGTATATCTTCTAATATTAAAAAAAAATAAGATAGAAGCTTTGGCATTTAATCCTATATGTATTGATTGATACTACTTCCATATCTACTCATTGTATAATTATTGATTAATTTTTTATAATAAATGCATGTATCAATCATTTCAAAATATAATTGAATTATGTTTTTTACCATCAATAATTAATAAAAATATAAATTTCAACTTACAAGTAAGAATAGATACTAATTAATAGATATTATGGTATAAAATGAAGTCAATAAATTCTTATTTAGAATTTTAATTTTTAATAATTTTAAAAGAATATATTTTAAAAAATGCATAGGCTTCAAAATATAAGCTTATTATTATAAGTTACATAGATTTTCAACAATGAGTTGAAGATATATGATGCTTAGTTGGACTTTATTTTTTGTATAAAATTATTAATGACATTGATGGATTAGATTATTGATGAGTTTTTACAAAGTGAGCATTTTAAAAGAAAAATCAAGAATACAAGACTTTTTGTATTATGACATGACAAAAAAGTTTGTGAAGAAGAGAATTTAATAAGATTGGAATATAAAAAAAGAAATACATTGAAGTAATTTTTGGTACTCACAAGTGAATTATTGTCATCATTGATTAAATCATGTCATTAAAAATTTGTAATGAGGATATTATAGATTTTAATTTTTAAGAAAATCAATTCATTCATGTAATATGTTCTCATTCATTAAATTAGAAGTGGAAGCCAAATACTTTTATATTGGAATGTTAGGATCTAGAATAAAATAGAAGACTATCAATGATATTGAGTATTTGACATCATTTTATTTTTGAAGTTAGAAAAAAAAAAAATGAAAGAAATTATTGCAACCATTGGTGCAACACCAAGTAAATATGAAAAAGAAGTGGAAGTTCATCGAGCAATGAGTACCAACTTGATCAGAGAAAGATCGAAAAATAGAGTACTCTGAGAAAGACTTCCAAAGAAAAAGTTGCTTAAATTGTAATTGGATCTGTTCCAAATTATAGAGTGTAAGAAAATACACAATTCTACATGATGAATTCTACTTGTACTTGATTTAATTTCTTGCATGGATGTCGTTAAGGACTAAAAATTTTAATTTTGAAACACAAACTTAAATTTATATTTATTGAGAATTATAGCTAAAGCTTCTTTCAGTGAAACAATGAGTAAACAAGAGGAGTAGTAATACTATACAAAAGATATGAGCTCATTTGTAATGTTGTTGTAGGAAGTTTTCCAAGATTGAAATAACATCTTGCATATATTGTTGTTTAACCCTTTTTCAAAGAGCATCTTTATCTCAATGTTGTTGCAAAAACCATCAATATTATTCAACAACCTCTAATGTTATTTAACCTCTCATGTTGAAACAACATCCATTAAATACTATTGAAATAATATTTCAATGAAAAGGTTGTTATAATATATCGTTTCAAAAGTATTGGCATTAAATCATGAATCTACATTTTTTATTTTTTCATACTTGATTCCAATCTAACAATCACTTTTACACTTAGCTAAGTTCATGGATTCCATAATGTACAAGAAGTGTCATAATTGAAGATTCTTGATTTGGCTAATAAATAATGTATGATAATAGCTTCAAGTTAAGCAATCTTAGGAATAACATTCATAAGATGTAATCTTCAAAATATGATTATTGTTAGAATAGATAGAAAGGATGTAGACTTCCTATATCTGATGGAAACAATTGAAGTATTTTTATATAGTCATGTTTTGAACAATTAGCCTTATTATAATACAACATATCAATAGAATGGTGTATAGATGCTATGCATTATCATTACTAATTAGTACCTCTCTAGTAGCTAATGCAAATTTTTAAGTCAAAAACTTTCATGATAACATTTGTAAGAATGTGAAGTTACTACCATGTCATATAATGAGATCTTTATTCTTATTCTTTTGTATCTGCCAACATAGGTTTGTTTAGAGAACATGGGCAAGATAGGTTTGAACATACATATAGAAGTCAACAAAGCAATGGTCACTAGAAAAAAAAAAATACAAGAAGATTAGTTACATGGAAGATTGAAGCCAGGCATTGCTATTAGAACTTCACATTTGGAAACATGCTTATTGCAGCAAGAAACATTTGTTGGAATAAATAAATCATGCCATAATTAAAGCTGAAAATATAATAAAGAGGATTTTTGTTAAATTTGGCCAATTTTCATATGGCCAAAATGAAGTGTTTAAGGCGCTACAACCTTTGAATACTATGACAATGGAGCATGTTAATTTTATGCAATTATGCGAAAGCTATTGAAAATAGCCAATATAATGGATATTCTCATAAAACTAAAATTGATCTTAGTTATCTGCAGCTCATGCACATTAACCATGCAAAATAAATCACTATACATATATATATGATAAAGTCAACATGAATGTGTATCCGGAAGAATGTACCTCTCTGCCCACGCAAAATTGCCAAGAACAAAAAAGAAATGCAAAACACTGAGAAAAAAACCTAGATAACTGAAAATAGTAACAGTGGGACATGCTCCTTCTATCGACTTTCTTGAAATCATGTTAAAATCACTGGAGAAGTCATTTCACAAACCTAAAAGAATAGCAACAGGCAAATATGACTGAACATGCTTACAAGAAATAATTCCCCAACATTAGGTTGTTAGCTGCTAGATCCTTCCGAGGTGTACACAATACGCAATATCCAAACAGATGTACAAGATCTGCTAGGTAAATACTAATGTGACGAACCGTACATGCTGCAACCTCCAGCTGTCCCTATAGCTTTAAACAAGGACACCAGGCTCAAGGAAAATTTATTTGCTGCTCCCCTTTGGTCTTGTCTCTGAAATGATGATTGTAATAAGCAACTATGCAGCTGATGAGTTCTCTAAAACATCGAATGAGCGATATTAGAAATATTAGAAATATATATCGAATGCAAGGAAATATTTCTTAACTGTCAATCTTCTTGATGATCTCAATACCAGTTTCACGAGATCTCAAAACTATTCTGAGGTAGATCTTCAGAGTTCAAAGTTCTTCCGCGTTCTCTGGTTTTCGAGGAGGCGACGTCGCTTGTGTCCGGGGTGCATTCCCGTGCGGGCCGTTTCCCTTCTGTCGTAGGGTTTACTCGAGTCGAAGTTGCTTCTGGATTCGGCTTTGCATTATTGGATTTCGTAGGTGTCGGTTGTTCTAAGTCTCGCTTAATTTGGTTCAGTATTGAGTGTCTTCCTTTTCCTGCACATACAACCAGCTTATATTGAATCCTCTGTGTCAAGTACTGGGAATTCCTATAAAACCCGTGAGTGGATGGAAGGAATCCCCGGTCATGGAGAAACCCGCTGAGTACTTCAGAATTAGGACGCACCGCCAACATTAGTTCCTAGAGTAACGGGTTAATAGGTGAAAATTCCATTGTGCTATTGTCCAATGCTCACATATGTGTTCCAGGAAATCCAAGTTTTCCCCTCTGATCCTCATGACTTGTAAAAAAATATGGCAACATGCACTTCATACACCTCATAGAACTCATAGTACCGAGTGTTGCAATGAAATGCAAGTAAAGTTCAAATGATTCACTTCCGTACTTTAAAACTTTCTATGATAACGGTTCACAGCTATAGCATCTTCCATCTACAACATGCCTCCTAGACTGAAATTGCTGCACTAAAATTCATGGAATTTCCATTCCACTCCTCTGCCTCAGCAGCATCTACTAAAGCCTTCACTACTTCCATACTCCACATTGACTACCTAAGTATCTTCCCATTTACAGATGCATCTACCGCATACTTTATCTACAAAATGTGAAGGCAATCATATAAAAACCTAGTGTTTGTGATAAAATTATGACAAACTCCAGCTCATAAAATTGAACAAGACGGCTGATATAATATATGTAGCATTGGAGGAACAAATGCAAAGTTATAAACAATCCAAACATGTCATCATAGGGCTCAATTTACACTGAATGGGAAAAGCCTCAGATCCAAGCATAGGAAGACATCTCACCTTAGCAGGTGTAGAAGTCACACATGTGATAAACCAACCAGCTCTCTGCCATTCGAAGAAACTTAATTCAAAAGATACAGCATATGTCAAGCCTAAAGCATCTCAAACTGCTATAAATAACCTGCAGCAATAAACATAACCCATACAATCAAAGGTGGCTGTATCCATCAGGTGAATCCATCAGGTACTGCACGTTGTGCCAAAATCACCCCAAACTCTTCACCTCAATGGCATTCGTGATCCACACATCGACCTAGATATCTTCCTCTCAGAGACAAATAGCATTCCCTACTATCATTATATCGTCGTTCCTCTCCTGAATGGCCTTCAGAAGCTCCCTCTTCATGTTCCTCAGCTCCATCCAGGCATTGATGCTCATGGCCGGAGTAAAGCGTCCCTCATCAGACTTTATCCTTCGCCACAGGTAAACTCGGGGCGGATCTGCTGGAATACAGTCTGCGACCTTCATCGCCTTTGTGTAACTGGGGGAGTTCAGCGCTCAGAACACCGATGTCCCTAGAGAGCTGTACACATATTCTTCTACCTCCAAAAGCCAGCGCCCCGACTGCTGCTCAATCATGGATCCTTCCTGATGGCAGTCAAAAACCTCCTGCCACTTGGCAAAGACATAGTAAGGAGTCATGATGAAGTACTTTTCCTTCTTCACCTCAAAAGGCTCCGCACATGCCTCTAAGCTATCCTACTCTTTCCACTTGAACGACTACCATGCAAAAAGATTACATTAGAACGGAAACATCTCCCCACACACTTAGTGGCAACTACCCACACATGCAATGAAAGCATAGAATCCAGGCAACCATCCGGATTTGGGATAGTTCACATTCTTACCTCCAGCTTCAAGCTTGCACCTTAGTCCGTGTTACATAGTTTATTTTCAAAACCTCCATATAATCCAAATCATATATTTTTTGAAAAAACTAAATATACTAGTAGATTCACAATACTCCAAGATAGGGGGTAGGCCACTTCAAAACCTTGAAATGCTTCACCAATAAAAAAGTCAAATCTATCTTTAAAAGTCAAAGAGTCAATATCTACCAAATGAAAGAAGTGTAAGTAAAATTAATTTTAGTATTAAAACCACAATCCTTGAAAATGGAAGGATAGGTCAAATCAAAATCCTAAAAATAGTATATCTATTTTTTAGAGATGCATATGTAATCTTAAATCAAAAATTTTAAATCCTAAATCCTAAACCTCGTATGTTAACTCAAAATCCAAAAATAAATGGGTCAAAAAACACAGGCACATTTTTGTAACTTTAAATCCTTAATCCTCATCTTTACAAGAAGCTCTTTCTGTGCTCAAAGGAGACAATGCGAGGTATATCTCTTCTTCACCTAATTGGTGGTAAATGCAAGCTAGCAATCCATTTTAGTTGCATTTGACAACAACAACAAGTATTTTACAAACCTTAGGTACAAATTCTATATAAGAGTTTTTTTAATCTAAAAATTAGTTAGTGTCTAAAAGTTGAGATTCTTATGAATTTTGTCGAGTCAGATAGCAATGTTTGGATTATGCAATATGTGTTCATCTTTCCTTTGGTTGCCACCTACTTATGTAATTATTTGAATTATTATCTTTGTTAAAAATTGACTTGTTTGTTGTTGTTTGTTAACATGTTATGGCTCTATTGACCACATTTTAGAAAGACACTTACAAAAAGGTTAGAACCACAATACTTTTGTATACAAAATATTTAGAGAGATTTTTTTGTTGACTATGTAATTAGCTAAATTTTATAAATGTTTTGTAGTTTTGTATAATTCATAGCATTGATTATATGTCATAAACATACATATTTATCTTGATAATTATCTACATAGTAAGAATAGATAGAAGTAAGTCAAAGTAAATAAATATGATAATATCTTGTTGAAAGCTTCTTAAAAGCTTCATAGACACTGATTTGCCTTTATACATGTCTATAAGTGATTGGTAGGTTGAAAACTTGTCCAACAAGGAGGCCACGTATTGATATGTTGACCACTTGTAATACAAGTTGGACATATGGTGTACACCTAAGAAACTTGTCTTCCAAATTAGACATGTGTCTTGCAACTTGGATGTGTATTAGAGGTCCTATAGTATGTCACCACGTATTTCTTAGTTGAATAGTATATATAAAAGCAAGAGTGAGGCCTTCCTTACTCTTGTCAATTCTTTTCTTATTTTTTAGTCTAATTTCAAGAGTCTTATGTTTTCTAATCTTGGGCAATAGCCATTCTAGTTCTCCCTTGAATACACATACTTTCTTCTATTTTGTCACTTTCCTATTGACATAGATTCTACGACTTTATACATCTTCATCTAGTTTGTACTCTTAGCAGATTGACAAGCGTACACATAAAATATCAAAGCTTTGTCTTTTCTTGATTAAGAGTAGATTATTCCTTTTTTTTTATAAGACATAAGCATATTAGAAGTTGTGGATTATCCTCTTTTAAACTAATATTATTTCTAGAATTTATTTTTTATTCTTGAATATTATATTTTGTAAGAATAGACACCTTTCTTTTTATTGTACTAGCATGGCAGAGCATACTAAAATGAAGAGTGCAATGGTTAAAATGCAAGAGCAAATGAAAGAATTAATGCTTGCAATGCATCAATTTAGTCTACTACCACAAGGAGCAACAAGATTATCGAGCAATGAAGATATATAGATGATTGGAGTTGCTTCAACGTCTACACTAAGCCATACTATTGCTCCTACAAGGAAACATTTTTTAAATTTTAACGAACCAAAAATTGGATTGCTTGAGAAGTTTGATGGCACAAGATCTAAATTTTGAGGATTCATCAATTAGATACAACTGGTGATTGAACTACAACTTCAAAGTTATCCAACTCAAAGATCACAAGTCAGGTTTATTAAAACACTACTTTGAGATTTTGCTTTATCATGGTTTTCATCATTTCTTGAAGGATGTGATTCAATATTAGATAATTTGGAAGCATTCTTAGAGAAGTTTTGATCTATGTATGGAGAATATGATACAATCCATGATGCAACCAACAAGATTTGTATCTTGTAAGAAAGTAACCAATCAATGATATTGTACCCTTTACAATTTTGACAATTAGTAACAAATATCAAGTAGGATGATGCAACACTGTCAAGGACAAGAACTCGATGAAAAAACAATTCAGACAAGTGAGCCTTCACTCAGAGAGAGGTAACAAAATATATATAAACAAGTATATATATTAAAAGAAAAACTGGGATGGCTATTGCCAAAAGACAAAAAAACTAGAGACCCTTGAAACTAGACTAGAAGCAAGAAAGAAGTTGACAAGAGTGAAGAAGCCTTCACTCTTGTCTCTATATATACTATCTAACTAAGGGCTACATGGCGACATTCTATAGGACCTCTAATATGTGTTGACTTTGTAGGACACATGCCTTGACTTACAAGGCAAGTTTTTCTACGTGTGGGCCACATAGTTAGCTTGATCTTCAAGCTAACAACATGTGTGGCACATGGCCAACTTGTTGACCACGTTTCCAATCCAAAAAGTCAATTAAAGACACCTATGAAGTCAAAGCAGCATCTAAAAAGTTTCTAGGAAGCTTTCATATTAAATATTATAGAATTATCTTACTTTTATGTACTTTTACTTACTTCTACTTATTTCTATGAGTAATTATTAGCTTACATAATTATGGCCAAGACATTATCCCCCCTTCTAGAGACGAGTTCCATTAGGAGCGGTCATCATATGTTGAGGAAATCTATGATGCGACGAATTATATTCGCCACATACTCTGATCTTTGTTCTCTTTGAAGATGATTGATAGGGCCTCTCAACCATCGATAGTGTCCCATACTAGGGCGGGAAGACCACCCAGTTATTTGATCATTGTTGAGGCCTTCGTAACTTCCTTCGAATAGAATATTTGGAACACCATCAGGAGTTGTTTCTACCTCTAGCACAATCACCAAACATCGGGAGTCCCTTCCCAAATCGTGATATCAAACGCGTTGTATCTCACCATCTATTCGAGGAAGAACATGTCGTTCTTGAAGACCTTCATCTCGATTGGGTCGTCTTGAAGGTTGTGACAATTGTAATGTCTCATTTGACAGATCAGCAAATAAAGGCTCTTGAGTTGAATCCGCTGGTTGTTGGTTCTCCATCTCCTGAGCGCCATTACTACAATGAAGCTATGAACAAGAATTGAAAGTAGAATGTTATCTTGCCTAGATGTTGTTTCTTTTATAAAGAAGGTTTTCATCTTGATTTTGATGGATGTCGTCGATGAAAAGCCTCTACCTTTGCTACATTTACAAGATTCTTTATTGGCTCCTATGTGCATTCACTAATACCATATCCGAGCCAATGGACAAGATATTCTAATTTATTTCGGCGTCGCCTTGAATCTAAGACTTCTTCTACTTCAAACTCTTCATTATTGTCCACTTCTATAGGAGGAGGTGGAGCTTGTCATCTTCTTCGTATGTCCACTGTCTTGTATGGTTCAAGAAGAGACACATGGAATACTCGATGGATTTCCATTGACTCTGGTAGATGTAAACGATATGTAACTAGATTGATTTGTGCAGAAATAGAAAATGGTCCTAGCCTTCGATAGTCCAACTTGTCACAAGGATGAGTGGTCTTGATATTGCGACAAAATAGCCATACCTTATCACCCATGACGAATGATGGTTGTTCCTTTCGATAGACATCTGCATTGGCCTTTTGTTGTTCTTGAGCCTCTTTTAACTACGCCTTCATCGTTGCATGTAGCTCTGATAAATGAATTGCCAAATCTTTTGCAGTAGGATTATCAACTTTTGAAAAGTCAAAAGTATCAAGTCGTGGATGATAACCATACTTAGCAAAGAAAGGTGTTTGTTTTGTAAAAGAATGTACCATGTTATTGTAAGCAAACTCTGCCAATGGCAAAAGAGTTGTCCACTCATCTTGTTGGTAATTAATGGTACATCTTAAATATTGCTCCAAAACTTGATTAACTCGCTCCGTTTGTCCATCAGTTTGAGGATGGAATGCCAAAGATAGTTTTATATCCACTTTAAGAATCTTGAAAAGAGTCCGCCAAAATCTTGATACAAATTGAGTTCCCCTATCTGATATAATATCCTTGGGTAATCCATGATAGTCATAGATATTGTCAAGAAAGAGCTTAGTTATTTCTTCACCTATGATAAATTTTGTACATGGTACAAAATGTGCCATCTTGGTAAAACCATCTACTATCACGAATATAGAGTCATAAAAACCTGAGATTGGAAGATCCGTGATGAAGTCCATAGAAATTGAAGACCATGGTTGTTCTGGAATGGGTAATGGCTGAAGAAGTCTAAAAAGTTGATGACGAGGAGTTTTCAATCTTCAGCAAACATCACATGATTGTACAAAAACTTTAATTGCCTTCTACATTTGAGGCCACCAAAAATCCCTAGATATCAGCTTCAAAGTCTTATTATATCTGAAATGTCCTTCTGCTCGGAAGTTGTGACGAGCTTGAAGAACATGTAAACGTGCTTCTCCTTTTGGAACATATAGGCGTCCTTCGAAATAGAGTAGGTTGTTCTTGAATTCAAATTTAGATGGATCATGAGATTTAAAAGAATTGTTCTTGATATCATGAACAAGAGGGTCTGAAGACATACTTAACTGGACTTGCTTAAGAAAAGTTAAATCAACAGTCAATGTTCATTTTATTGCTCAAAGATGAAATTGTTCAAGCTTCAAGAGAACTGTTCTTTGTTGCTCAAAAGCTGCATCTCCTTCTTTTGGTGCAAGATAAGAACGTCTAGACAAGGCATCGATCAAACCCTGTTGTTTTCTTGACCGATAAGTGATGATGAACTCGAATCTTGATAAAGACATGCTCCAACGAGCTTGGCGACGATTTAATATGCGTGCTGACATAAAATATTTGAGGTTCTTGTGATCCATATATACGATGACTGGACTAGAAGCGCCTTCTAGATAATGACGCCATTCTTGAAAAGAATCCACAATTGCAAAAAGTTCTTTGTCGTAGATCTCATAATTGATTTCTGCTACTGAGAATTTTTTTGAATGAAAGGCTACTGGATGAAGTTTGTCATCTGTTCTCATTTGTGATAAAATTGCACCCAAAGCAAACTCCGATGCATCTGTTTCCATAAAGAATGCTTTGGAAAAATTAACAAGATACAAGATTGGTGCAGAAACAAACGCTGTCTTCAAAGATTCAAAAACAACTTCCGCTTCTTGATTCCATTAGAGTTTGTCTTTACAAGTCAAACGTGTAAGTGGAGTTGCAACTCGAGAGAAGTCTTTGATGAAGATCCGATAGTAGTTGGCAAATCCCAAAAAATATTGGACATCTCTTATCATTTTTGGAATCTTCCAGTCTATAATAGTTTGAACTTTCTTAGGATCCATCATAAGTCCATCATTTAAAATGATGTAACCTAAAAAATTGACTTGAGTAGTGTGGAATACATACTTTTCTATCTTGGCATAGAGTCCTGCATCTCTTAATTTTTGTAACACACGATGAACATGAAGTTCATGTTCTTCTGGATTCTTAGAATAAATCAAGATGTTGTCTAGATAACATACCACAAAATCGTCCAAAAACTCTTGAAAAACATCATTCATTAGATGTTGAAAAGCTGTTGGTGCATTTATAAGTCGAAAAGGCATGACGTTGTATTCAAAATGTCCATACCTAATTCGAAATGTAGTCTTCCATTCATCTCTTTTTTTTCATGCGAACTAGATTGTATGCTCCCCGAAGATCTATTTTTGTATAGATCTTAGCTTGATTCAGCTGATCAAGAAGTCCGGATATTAAAGGTAGTGGATACCTGTTCTTAATGGTAATCTTGTTGAGTCCTCAATAATCAACACACATCCGCAATGATTCATCTTTTTTCTTCATAAATAGAATTGGAGTTCCTGTCGGAGATTTAGAATGGCATATGAAATTCTTGGCTAGATTTTCTTCAATATACTCCTAGAATTTAGCCAACTCATTTTGTGATAAACTATAGATTGGTCCGAATGGCGGTTGTGCTCCTTCTTGAAGGTCAATTGAGCAATCATAGGGACGATGTTCTGGGAGTGTATCCGCATTTTTTTTTTCAAATACATCTTGAAATTCTTGATATTGGCTCGGAATGCCACTTCAAGTCTTTTCACCAGTAGGAACACGTGCAGCATAAATAATGTATGGTGATTCTTTCATAGCAGCATGCAAGAAAGCTTTTGCACCTATAAATATGGGTTTAATTGAACTGGACTTATGACTCTCTACTTGCTTAACTACACTGTTAGTTATACTTTTAGAGAAAGTGAGAGTTCAGGAAATCCAGTCTATTTGAGGGTTGTATTTTTCTAACCACGATAAACCTAAAATGACTGGATTAGAGGAAGATCTAATGATATTAAATACTACAAAACTATTATGACCATTGATTATTACTTCTATAGGAAGGGTTTTGTGAGTAATATCTCTAAAAGACAATGGACGACCATCTATGACTTCTACATGAACAGGTTTAGTTTTCTTTACTAAAGTTATGCTATGTCTTTTAGTAAATTCTTCTTCTAAAAAACACGCTGAGGCTCCTGAATCTAACAAGGCAGAGACTTTGTAATGTTTAGGTCCTAAAATAACATTTAATATAAAACAAGGAGAGGGCTCTAAGGAGAGAATATGACCTTTACTAGAAATTGTGTAAGGTTCCATCCGCACGGTCCCTATTATAGCTGGACAAACTCGTTTTTTGACATATTATCTTCTTTCACAGCCATACTCTTCATTTTTTGATTGTGTCATTTCTTTGGACAATGTTGAATAGTGTGCTTTGGTTCTCTATAATATAAACATAATCCTTCTTCATGACGACGAATCTTTTCTTGTTCAGTAAGAGGTTTGAAACGTACTATATCAATTTGCATATCCTCTACTTCCGAATGTATGTGTTGAAGAGGTGTTAGTGTTGCCATTGAATTATAGTAACGTTGAGGTCCACTTGTATGGTTCTTAGATCGAAATTCAAAAAGGCGATTGTCGCACTTCACAGCAAAGTCAATTGCTTGACTCAATGTTTGAAGATCAGGTAAGTTGAGTATTAATTTTTTTATCTCATATTATAATTCGTAGAGAAATTGGCTAATAAATGCAGCATCATCTCACTTGATATCAGTTGCAAATTATCGAAATTGTGAAGCATATAACGTTACTGATCGATTGCTTTGTCATAAAATATGGATCTTATTGGTTGCAACACGAATTGCATCATGTTCTCCATACATGAATCTAAACTCTGCCAAAAAAGCTTCTAGATTATCCAATATTAGATCTCGTCGTTCAAAAAAAGATGAAAACCACGATAGTGCTGAACTTGAAAGAAGCGTACTAATGAATCTAACTTGTGATCTTGGAGTTGGATAGCTTTGGGGTTGAAGTTCAATCACAAGTTGTACTTGATTGATAAATCCTCGAAACTTGGATCTGATACCATCAAACTTCTCGGGTAGGGCAATTCTTGGTTCTCTAACATTTGAAGGGCATTCTACCATAAGAGTAAGGATATGGTTTGGTGCAGATGTTGAAGTAGTTCCAACCATTTCTATATCTTCACTTTCTGCCAATCTTGTTGCTCCTTGTGGTGGTAAATTGAGTTGATGCATTGCAAGCATTAATTCCCTAAATTGCTCTTGCATTTGTGCCATTGCACTCTTCATTTCAAGAAGTTCTGCCATGATAACACTTAGAAGAGGGAAGATGTCTAATATCGCTCAAGACAAATAGAAGAGAGGACTTGTGGACAAAGAAAATACTAAGGACAATATCAGTTTAGAAGAAGGTAATCTGCAACTTCTGATGCACTTATATCTTATCAAGAAAAAGGGGTAATCCACTCTTAATCAAGATTAGATAAAGCTCTGATATTGTAGGTGTACTCTTGTCAATCTGTCAAGGACAAGTACTTGATGAAAAAATAATTCAGACAAGTGAGCCTTCACTCAAAGAGAGGTAACAAAACATATCTAAACAAGTTTATATATTGAAAGAGAAACTAGGATGGCTATTGCCAAAAGACATGAAAACTAGAGACCCTTGAAACTAGACTAGAAGCAAAAAACGAGTTGACAAGAGTGAAGAAGCCTTCACTCTTGTCTCTATATATATACTATCTAACTAGGGGCTATGTGGCGATGTTCTATAGGACCTCCAATATGTGTTGACTTTGTAGGACACATGCCTTGACTTACAAGGCAAGTTTTTCTACGAGTGGATCATATAGTTAGTTTGATCTTCAAGCTAACAACATGTGTGGCACATGGCCAACTTGTTGACCACGTTTCTAATCCAAAAAGTCAATTAAAGACACTTATGAAGTCAAAGCAGCATCTAAGAAGTTTCTAAGAAGCTTCCATATTAAATATTATTGAATTATCTTACTTTTATCTACTTTTACTTACTTCTACCTATTTCTATATGTAATTATTAGCTTACATGATTATGGCCGTGAGAAGCACTCATTAGTCAATTTTTCTATGGATTACAATATGAAGGAAAGAAATTGATGGTCAGTTTATTTGATCCTCAGACATTGAATCAAGCAATTGACTTTGCTATGAAATGTGACAATAGCCTTTTTGAATTTTGATGTGAGAATTGTATAAGGAAACCTCAACGTTCTTATGATTTTATGAAAATACCAATGACTTTTTAATTTAAGTATTTGGAAGTAAAAGACATGCAAATTGATGTAGTATGTTTTAAACTTCTTATCGAACAAGAAATGACTCGTTGTTGTCAAGAAAGACTATATTTATATTGAAAAAAAGGTAAGCACACTGCTCAATACTGTCCAAAGAAATGATGCAACTATAAAATGAGGAGTACTACTATTAAAGAAGAAAACATATCAGAAAATAAATTTGTCTAGCTACAATAGAAACTGTGCAGCTCAAATTTTGTACAATTCTTAATGAAGGTCTTATTCTTTCCTCAGAACCCTTTCCTTGTTTTAAAATAGATGTGTGTTTAGGATCTAATAACTATAAAACCTCTTTTTTAATAGATTCACGAGCCTTTGTTTATTTTTTAAATGAAGAATTTGTTAAAAGTCATATTATATAATTAGTATAAAATACTAGTACTCTTCATTTTATAGTTATCATAAATGGTCGTCTGTTATCTTTTGGAGATGTTACACATGAAATACTTCTTATAAATGTAGTAATAAATGGTCATAATAGTTGCATAATTTTTAATATAATTAGATCTCCTTCTAATCTTGTCATTTTAGATTTATCATGGTTAGGAAAGTATAATCTTGTGATAGATTGGATTTCTTATAAACTTGATTTTTCTTCAAACATCATTAAGAGTATTTCTAATTTAGTAAAAAGTCATAAGATTGATATAGCCAAACTTATATTTGTAGGTACAAAAGATTTTTTATATGTTGCAAAAGAAGGATCATCTTTTGTTATTTATGCCACACCTATTTTAAATAGTGGAAAGATTTCAAGTGAAATTTCAAGTCAATATTAAGATTTTCAAGATATTTTTGAAAAAAAGAATGTAGATTTTTTTCCAAAGCATAATCCAAATGATTGTTCAATCAATCTTAAAAAAAAAACCCAACCGCCATCTAGTTCAATCTATAGTTTATCACAAAATGAGTTGGTTGAACTCAAGAAGTACATTGATGAGAACTTGGCCAAGAATTTCATATGCCATTCAAAATCTCCTGTAGGAGCTCCTATCTTATTTGTAAAGAAAAATGATGGATCATTGCAAATATACATAGATTATCAAGGACTCAAAAATATTACTATTAAGAATAGATATCTTTTGCATTTGATATTTAAACTTTTTGATCAATTAAATCAAACTAAGATCTATACAAAAATAGATTTATAAGGAGCCTACAATCTAGTCCATATTAAAGAAGGAGATAAATAGAAGACTACATTTCAAACAAGGCATGGAGACTTTAAATATAATGTCATACTTTTAAGACTTTTTAAATACACTAGCTGCTTTTCAACATCTTATGAATGATGTTTTTTATGAGTTTCTAGATGATTTTGTTGTCTGTAACTTAGACAACATTTTAATCTACTCTAAGAATATAAAAAACATGAAGTTCATGTTTGTCATCTATTATAAAAACTTATAGATGCGGAATTGTACGCCAAGATGGAAAAGTGTATATTCCACACTACTCAAGTTAATTTCTTAGGATATATAATTTCAAAAAATGGTCTAATGATAGATTCTAAAAACTTTCATACAATTATGGACTAAAATTTTCTATAAACTATAAGAGATGTACAATACTTTTTGGAATTTTTCAATTACTATCGGATCTTTATCAAGAACTTTTATCAAGTTGCAGTGCTACTTACATGCTTAACTTCTAAAGACAAGCTCAAGTACAGTAAAGAAGTAGAAGCATCATTTGAAGCTTTGAAGAAAGCTTTTACTTCTATACTAATCCTACATCCCATCGACTTTTTCAAATTATTTTTTGTGGAGACAGATGCATCTGACTTTGCTTTGAGTGCAGTCTTTTCAGAAATAGGAGTAGATGTTAAACTTCATCCAATAGCTTTTCATTCAAGAAAAATTTTCAACAGCCAAGATTAATTATAAGATCCACGATAAGAAACTTTTTGAAATCATGGATTCTTTTCAAGAATGGCATCATTATTTAAAAGATACTTCAAGTCCAATCATTGTAAATACAGATCACAAGAACCTCAAGTATTTCATATCAGCACATATTTTGAATTATTGTCAAGCTTGTTGGAACATGTCTTTATTAAGATTCAAGTTTAATATTACTAATTAGCCAAAAAATAACAAGATTTATTTGATGTCTTTTTTAGATGTTCTTATCTTACACCAAAAGAAGAAAAAGGAGCTTTTCACCAACAAAAGATAATTTTATTGAAGCTAGGATAATTTCATGTGTAAGTAATGAAATCAACATTGATTGTTAATTTGATTTTTTTCAAATAGATCCAAGGAAGTATGTCATCAGACCTTCTTGTTTATGATATTAAAAACAATTCTTCTAAGTCTCAAAATACTTTCAAGTTTGAATTGAAGAACCTATTCTATTTTGAAAGATACTTATATCTTCCAGAAGGAGAAGCACAATTATGTGGTCTTGAAGCTTGTCACAATTTCCCTACTATAAGACATTTTGGATATAATAAGATTTTTGATCAACTATCGACAAGATGATTGGACAACTCTTTTGCCATTGGCAAAGTTTGCTCACAATAATTTGGTACATTTTTCTACTCAACAAACACTTTTTTTTACCAATTACAGTTATCATCTATGATTTGATACTTTTAACTTTTTGAAAGTTGATAAACTTGTAGCGGAAGTTGTGGCAAATCAATTATCAAAGCTACATACAATAATGAAGGCAAAATTAAAGGAAGCTCAAGAACGACAAAAAGCCAACATAGATGTCTATCGTAAGGAATAACTTCAATTTCATGTGGGAGATAAGATATGGTTACTTTGTCATAATATTAAAACTATTTATCTTTGTGACAAACTAGATTATTATAAGCTTGGACCATTTCTCATTTGTGAGTAAATCAATCCAGTTGCTTATTGATTACACCTATTAGAGTCTATGAAAATCCATCATGTATTCCATGTGTCTTTACTTGAGCCATATAAGACAATGGATGTAGAAGGAAGGAGACAAATGCCACCACCTCCTATAGAAGTGGACAATAATGAAGAATTTGAAGTAGAAGAAGTCTTAGATTCATGGCGGCACCAAAATAGGTTAGAATATCTATTACATTGGTATGGATATGACATTAATGAACACACATAGGAGCCATTGAAGAATCTAAGAAATACATCAGCTAAAGTTAAAGTTTTTCATCAATGACATCCATCAAAACCCAAATAAAGAGTTAAGAAATTCTGTGCTATAAATCAAAGCAAGCTCAATGGAGATTTCATTCTATCTTGTATTATTATTTCTTTGAATTTTTTAATGCATAGGAGATAAAGAACCAACAACCAATAGATTTAATTCAAGAGCTATCATTTGCTGAACTATCAAACGAGACATTGTAACTATCACAACCTTCAAGATGGCAAAATCAAGATGAAGTCCCTCAAGAATGACATATTCTTCCTTAAATAGATGGCAAGATACAATGCATTTGGTACCACAACCTTAGAAGGAACTTTCGATGTTTAGTGATACTTTTGGATGTAGGAACCACTCTTGAAAGTATTACTAATGTTTTATTTGAAAGAAGTTATGATGGCATCAATAATGATCAAATATCAAGGTGGTCTTTTTACCCTCGTAGGAAACATTATCAATGATTAAAGGGACCTATCAACTACCTTTGAGAGGAATAAAGATCAAAATATGTGACAAATATAGTTTGATGTATCTTGGAGTGCATTAACATGTAATCACCACTCCTCATGGAACTTGTCTCTAGAAGGGGGGATAATATCATGGACATATATATTTATCTTAATAATTATCTAGATAATAAGAATAAGTAGAAGTAAATCAAAGTAGATAAATATGATAATATCTTATGGAAAGCTTCCTAAAAGCTTCATAGATATTGCTTTGCCTTTATACATATCTATAGGTGATTAGTAGGTTGAAAACTTGGCCAACAAAGAGGCCATGTTTTGACATGTTGACCACTTGTAGTACAAGTTGGACATATGGCGTACAACTAAGAAACTTGTATTGCTAATTAAACATGTATCTTATAAATTAAGCATATATTAGAGGTCCAATTACATGTCGCCATGTATTTCTTACTTAAGTAGTATACATAGAAGCAAAAGTGAGGCTTTTCTCACTCTTGTCAACTCCTTTCTTGTTTTTTAGTCTAGTTTCAAGAGTCTTATATTTTCTAGTCTTTGATAATAGTCATTCTAATTCTTCCTTGAGTATACATACTTTCTTCTATTTTGTCACTTTTTTTTTGACATAGATTCCATAACTTTATCCATCTTCTTATAGTTTGTGTCTTTGACATTATATTGTAATAGGTATCTAGATGGTCTCTTAGCAATGAATAATCAACATCTTGGGTGACAAAATCAAGATACACCTTTACAAACTCTATGCATGGATCTTGTATGATAACAAATCCTAAATCCATAAACCTTGACTAGGATTTTTAAATCCTAATTAAGATTTTTAAACCTTAAATTCTAAAAAAATTAACACATGATTTAAAAAAATTAAAGCATTTTTATAGATCTTTATAGGTATGTATGTCATAGCAAAGTCTCAAGTTGAACAAAAATATAATAAAATCCTAAAAAATTGAGAGTCAAAAACTTGTAAGACACTCTTATAACGTTAAATACTAAACCCTAAAATCTTTGAACCTAATGTGATTGATTTTTTAAGGCAATTCTAATGGTATATAGCACGTTTGTAAATCTTTAAATATAAGCAAAAATGTATCAAAGATTTATTTTTAGAAATTCTAATATAATAAAAAATAATTACTTATTATTAGATTTTTAGTTATGAGTAAAAATGTGTTACAAATTTATTCCAAGAAAATCTAAATCTTTGATTATTAATTTTGTATGTAATTTTTATCCAATTTCAAAAAAAAAAAAAGTCTAATGTGACTAATTTTTTAAGGTGATGCTAATGGTATATAATATATTTTTAGATTTTTTTGTAAATCTTTAGATACAAGCAAAAATGTATCATAAATTTATTTTAAAAAAGTCAAATCTTTGATTGTTGATTTTGAATGTGATTCTTATTAAATTTTTCTAATTTTTGAGTCTAATATGAATGATTTTTTAATAAATTTGAAATGATATATTGGAAGTTTATGTTAAATTAAAAATTTGTTATTATAAATCCTAAATTCTTAACCTTAAGATTCTAAAGTCAATCTCAAATCTTAAAAAGTCAAATCTTTCATATCTTTTAAATGGAAATAGCATAAGTAATTATTTTTACTCCATTAGAAACACAACCTTTAATAATAAGAGAGTAGGCCACCTCCAAATTCTAAAATTTCAAAAATATAAGAATTCACCAATCTTAAAGTTTATTTTTAAAACTTTTATATCATCCAAATCATATATTTTTTGAAAAAATTAAATATGCCATTCTACTCTCAATATTCGAAAATAAGAGAATATCTCTCTTCAAAATATTAAAAATTTTCACAAAAAAAAATCAACTTGACATTTAAAAGTCAAAGTATTTATATCTAACAAATAAAATAAGCATAAGTAAAATTAATTATACCATTGAAGCTACAATCTTTATAAATAGAGAAATAAGTCAACTCAAAATTCCAAAAAAAATATGTCAATTTTTCAAGAACATGCATGTAATTCTAAACCTTAAACCCTAAATCCTAAACTTAGTCACTAAATGTTTTGAGAATATACATGTGCCTTAAATCTTAAAATCTAAGAATAAGATGATGTAAGTATTTGTCTTCTCATCTTTGAATTTTTTCATAATACAAATTGGTTTGTTCATAGTATAGTGATAGATCAACGTATGAATAGAGTGATGTTGAAAAGACCAATAATAGTGCATATTAAAAGAAAGATGGAGTGTATAAAAATTACATTGGAAGAGCTCGCCATTTCATTCAAGAAAATAGTTCAAATTAATGTAACCATGTCAAATCCATTGTATAAGCTTAAAACATTGATAATATAGTTTTAAGTCATGTATACATAAAATATATTCAAAAAATAGTATAAATAAGATATTTTATAAAAAAAAGAAAAATAAATATATAAATTATCAAATATATTATTATAATATTCAAGTGTTATATATATATATTAATTTAATAAAAAAATTATTATTTTATAAACCTCATATTTCTTAAACTATAACTTGTTAAAGATTTTAAACATATAATTAGAATTAAAAGCCTAATAAATACAAAGATAAATCAAATCAAAAATTCAATAAGATAATATTAAAAAAATCAATAAAAAATTATATCAAGTCAAATACCTTATATTTCAAAATTAAAAAATATACATAGAATTTCAAGTCTACCACTAGATTCTTAGACCTTTAAATAAAAAAGTAGATCAAATCAAAACTTTAAAAATATTATTCATAGATAAAGTCAACTCAAAAGTTAAAAAAATAAAATACTTAATATCTACAAATATATTCACTTTAAAAAAAATTCAAGTATATATTTAGAATATAAAACTTTTAAATGGATCTAATAGACTTTTTAAAATTTTTAAAAATACTTGTATGAAAAAAATCAAAATCCTAAAATCCAAAAAAAGAAGCTATATTTTTTAAATTATGAATATATATATAAGAAAATAATTATACCATTTAAATCCTAGATATCATAAATGGGAAGGTAGAGAGGGTTGGTCAAGTCAACATTTAAAAATATTAATGTCCAAAAATCAAAGACACCTTTGTAATTCTAAATTCTAAATCCTAAATCCTAAAAACTTGAAAATTTTGAATGGCATATGAAATTCTTTGCTAGGTTCTCTTCCATATATTTTTTGAATCCAGCCAACTTATTTTGTGATGAACTATAGATTGATCCAAATGGTGATTGAATCTTTCTTGAAGATTAATTGAGCAATCATAGAAATGATGTTTTGAAGAATTTTTTTTTTTTTTCAAAGGAAACTTGATTATATTAATATTGGCTTAGAATGCTAATTGAAGTCTTTCCACCATTAAAAACTATTGTCGCATATATAACACAAGATAATCTTTGTTTTATAGTATGCAAAAAAGCTCTTGTATCTATAAATACAGATTTGGTTCTAAACTTATGACTTTTTACTTGAATGATAACATTGTTAATTATATTTTTAGAAATATTAAGACTATAAAAAATTTAATCTATTTAAGAATTATATTTTCAGCCATAATAAATCTAAAATAATTTGATTAAAAAAAGATTGAATAATGTTAAATATTATAAAGCTACTATGATTATTAATTATTACTTTAGCTACACCTACTAAAGTCTATAAGAACATGTTTAGTTTTTTATATTAAACATATGATATATCTTTTAATAAACTCTTTATCTAAGAAAAAAGTTGATGCTCTTGAATCTAACAAGGCAAAAGCTTTGTGATATTTAGATTCTAAACCAACATCTATGTAAAACAAAGAGAAGGTTTTGAAGAGAGAATATAACCTTCAATAGGTGTTGTATAAAATTCCAATTGTACGGTTTCTATTGCAATTAGACAAACTTAATTTTTTGACATATTGTATTCTTTGACAGATATACTAATCATTTTAAAGTTTCATTATTTTTTTAAATAGTGTTGAGCAATATGCTTAAGTTTTCCATAATATAAGTACAATCCTTTCTAAAGACAATGATTCTTTTCTTACTTAATAAAAAGTTTAAAATATATCACATCAATTTTTATATCCTTTATTTTTGAAAATATGTATTGAAAAGATTTTAATATTTCCATTGAATTGTAATAATATTGACGCTTATTTATGCAATTTTTAAATCAAAATTTAAAAAATTGATTATCATAATTCACAAAAAAATCAATTGCTTAACTCAATGTTTGAAGATTAGATAAATTAAGCATCAATTTCTTTATCTTATATTATAATTTATAAAAAAAAATGGCTAATGAATATAACATCATTTTATTTGATATTAATTACAAGTTGTCAAAATTGTAAAACATATAACATTACAAATTAATTTTTTTGACATAAAATATGAATCTTGTTGGTTGTAACAGGAATTACATCATATTTTCTATATATGGATTAAAAATCTACCAAAAAAACCTTCAAATTATCTAATATTGGATTAATTTTTTTAAAAAAAGATAAAAAAACCATAACAGTGTAAAACTTGAAAGTAGTGTTTTAATAAATGTGACTTGTAATTATGGAGTTGAATAACTTTGAAGTTGAATTTCAATCACCGATTTTATTTGATTGATAAATCCTCAAAATTTGTATTTTGTGCCATTAAACTTCTTAAGTAAGACAATTCTTAGTTCTCTAATGCTTGAACTATGTTCTTCTACAGGAGGAGTGACATGACTTGGTATAGATATTGAAAGAGCTTCAATCATCTCTATATTTTGACTTCTTGCAATTCTTGTTGCTCTTTGTAGTGGTAAATTGAGTTGATGAATAATAAGCATTAATTTCTTCAACTACTTATGCATTTGTGCTATTGCATTTCTTTTTTCAATAATTTTTTAAATTATTAAAATAAAATAAAAATAAAATAAAATAAAAAAATTTAATATCTGTCAAGATAAATAGAAGAGATGACTAAAAAGAAAAAGGAATTTTAAGAATAATATTAGTTTAAAAGTGAATAATCCATAACTTCTAATATGCTTATGTCTTATCAAGAAAAATGAGTAATCTATTATTACTCAAGAAAAGACAAAGCTTTGATATTATAAGTGTACTTTTGTCATTTTTCAAAGACAAAAATTTAAAGAAGATACGTAAATAAGTAAGATATGTATTAAAAATAAATAAAAAATATATATATATATTCAAAAAGAAATTAGAATGACTATTGCTAGAAGATAAAAATAAATAAATAAATAAAGACCTTTGAGACTAGACTAGAAGCAAGAATGAGTTGTCAAAAGTGAAGCGACGTGAACATTAAATCCTAAACTCTAAACTATAAGCTACTAACATATGCAACATGTTGGTTAGGTGTTCAACCTATCAATTATTTATAGACATGTATAATGATGAAATGGCATCTATGAAGCTACTAGAAAGTTTTTTTATATGATGTTATGAAATTAATCTATTTTTATGTACTTTTATCTATTTATATTATCTAAATATTTATTAAAGTAAATACCTATGTTTGTGATAGTAGATTAAATTAAAATCTAAAAATAAGAAGTCAAAAAAGTAAGACAAGCCATTGTAATCCTAATCTTAAATTCTAAATTCTAAAATTTTAAAGCATGCAATTTTAAATCATAAACTTAATCTATAATTTGATAGAAATTTATCCTTAGTATCTCTTTTATTTTTTTTCAATATTTTGATATCTACAATGATTCTTCTAAGTCCAAATTAAAATTTAAGTTATACATTCTTAATATTAAAGAGGTATAAGAACTAATAAAAATAGTTTCTTATTTCAATTTAAACTCCACTTATTTCATAAGATAGAAAAAAAAATTATGTAGATGAATTTTTAAGAATATAAAATATTTTTATTGATTGTAGTTCATCTCCAAAATTAAAAATAATTCATTGTAGTATACTTAAAGTAGAGTGGTTGGAGAAGATTTAGTGAAACATAGCTTAGAATTGAATTATTATTAGTGTCAAACTATATAAGCCTTAAATCTAGATTCTATTGATTGTAATTAATAAGCATAATATATATATAAGTGTATCTTACTTCTAGTTACTATAATAAAAATTGACTTCCTTGATTGAAACAAAAATTAATCAAAATCCTAATTTTGGATGTAAAAAAAAATACCTTAAAAATATTTTTGTTTAAGAAGTGTTGCTATCAAATTGCCTAAGTACTAGATAATAATAAAAGATTAATTTAGAATTAAACAAGTTACCAATGAATTCTTGATTTGAAAAAGTAATGTTATATTTTGTGAAGTTTACTTGAGAATGCAAAGGAAGATAAAATGGAACTTGTAAAAAAAAGATCCTAACAACTCATACAAAATCTTAAATAAAATCTAATTAAATTATAATAATATTAATCAATCTTTAATTAAACTTCAAAAGAGTCTTAAAGAACTTACAAATATATATATATATATATATATATATATAATAAATTAATCCTAAAGAAATATACATAATAAAAAAATCCTAAAATAATATCAAAAAAATATTTTAAAAATATTAAAAATAGAAATCTTAATTGAATCCTAATCAAATTTTAATATAATCATCAGTAAATTCTAATAAAATCCTAAATCAATCCTAATCATATCCTAAGCAATTTCTAATAAAACTCTAAATCAATTAAAAATAAATCTAAATAAAACTCTAATGAAATCCTAACCAATCTTTAATTGAATCCTGATAAGGCCCTAAATCAATCTTAAAAGAATATTAAATATTAATAAAATTTATGAAAAAAATTTAATAAAATTTTAAATAAACCTTGATTAAACTTTAATCAAATCCTACTAAAATTTTAAACCAAATCCTAAACCAAATCCTAGACTAAATCCTAATGAAATCCTAAAAAATTCTAATCAAGACTTAAATAAATTCTAAATAAATCCTAAATAAATCCTAAGTAAATCTTAAATCTTAGATCAAATCTAATCAATTCCTAAATCCTAAATAAATTCTTAATAAATCCTATAGTAGATTGAAACATCAACAATTAATGATTGAACTATTGATATTAACTCAAATTTTTTATACTTCTTAAAAAGTTAGTTAAAAACAAGCACAAGAAAAATTAGAATTAATTGAAATAACCAATTTAAAAAAATATAAGATAATCCATTTGACTGTTAGGTAGCTTCTTTTTCCAATCTTAATGCCAAGCTCCTATGCTGATATCTCCTTTTTAAATCATTGAATTTCTTTCAAAATTTATAAAAATATTAAAAATAAAGTCTACTATTCTTATAAATAATTTTTATTTCAATCCAATTAAAAAATTACTAAAAAACTTAGAAATTCTTACTAATCTTTAAATTCCAAATTTTGAGACCTCAATCTACTGGACCTTTAATAAACTTCAGCATAATCATTCAATGAAGCTTAATTTATAGCAAAAATTTATCATAATTATATTCATGAACATACAAATTTTTATTTTTTTGATCTAATATAAAACTCACAAAATTACATAAAATATCAATTCTATTTTATTTCACAAAAACCATAATTACCTAGAATAATCCTAACTTTGTAAAGCTCTTGTAAAGTTATTATAAACTCAAGTCCTTCAAAATTAATGCTCAAATAAGCCTAATCTGGTTTACTTTCAAATTTTATTTTTCAATTTGCTAAAGAACCTCAAAAACAACATTAGTGCTTAGTTTTGTCCTTTAGTATCTAATTTCAACCTTAATTGGTAATTAATCCTTTCTCAATATCAATTCTTGTTTTCTTGAGATAATTTTTGTTAAAATCAACTTCCAACTTTTTCTTATATATGTTTATATCCTTTATTTTTCTAATCTATCTTATTTTACTTTAATTATGACTTTACAAAGTAAATAGAATTTATTTTCATATAAAGTAATTTTAATACTATAAGATTTTACTTCTTACCTATCTTTTATCTATGTTTTCTACAATATCTTTTTAGTTAGGCTCTTCTGTAATAAAATACTTTCTTTCTTTTTTCTTTCACCTAATAGCTATGTTACTATACAACAATAGATACTACAATAAGGTGTAAACTTCCATACCAAGATTTATTATATATTCATGCTTAAAATTGAAATCATTAAAAGAGCAAACATTGAAGTAGTCTTAATGTATCTTAGTATCAAAGACAAGAATTCAAAGAATACAAATCAAATTTGAGATGTATACTAAAAAAAAAAAAAAAAAAAGTAAGTAAATATATATATTTAAGAAGAAACTAAAATGATTATTGCTAAAAGACAAGAAAATTAAAGACTCTTGAAACTAGATTAGAAAGAAGAAAAAAATTGACAAAAGTGGAGAAGGCCCTATTCTTGCCTTTATATATATTATCTAACTAGGAGCTACATAACAATATTCTATAAGACCTCCAATATGTGTCTAGACTTTAATAACCATGTGGCACATCTATTAAAGTCTAAATATCTAATTTACATCTAAAAACTTTTTCAAAGATTCTAAAAGCAAATATAATCTTTTTAACATAATTTTATCTACTTCTAATTATTTCAAATTATTTGAATGATATATAAATTTATTTCAAAAATAATTTATTAATAAATATAGACTAAAAAATAAATATTAATGATTTTAAACTTATAATATTAATTAAAAATATAAAATAAAATTAAGTATTAAAGATTAAAAAAATTATATAAATAATTGTACACTTAGATATTATGTAAAAAACTGTAAAATTAAATAATTAAAAAATAAAAATTAAAAATATATTATATTTTTTTAAAATTAATTTAATTTGATATTTTTGAATATATATATACATATATAATTTTTGAATTTTTTGTAGACTAAAAGTATATTAAAATAATTATGGTCTAAAAAAATTTTCATTCCTAACAAATTGCAATGAATTTAAAAATAACTTATAACAATGTAAAGAAGTAAGAAAAAGTTATTAATTATAAATCTAATATAAGAGGATGATTTAAAGTATTAAGACTATATCTAATTATAGTAATAAATCAGAAATAAACTTCTTATTAAGAAATTATACATTAAGCCTAATTTAAGATAATATCACCTTATACAAAGCATCTAAATGTATATTAAAATCATTTATCTTACTTAATTTTATTTTTATTTTTATAATATTTTTAGATCAACATATTGATTAAAATTTATAAACTCAAATTTTTCATTTTTTATTTAAATAATTTTATTCTTTTTTATGTACTTTTTATATTAATATATTTTAATATTTATCTAAATTTATTTAAATTGATATTACTAAAGAAAAATAAATAAATAAATACATAAATACATACCAAATTTCATAAAAGTAAAAATAGTTTGAACAAGTACTTAAGTTGGATGCAAACAAGAGTTATTGACAGTAACTAAGATGAATATGATTGAAGTATGACTACAACTTTAATTAGGCTACTTTCATCCAAATGATGTAATGCAAAGGAAAACAAACAAAAAAAAAAAAAAAAAAAAAAAAAAAAATCTTTAACCATCAACCATTCTATTGTTTGGAAGACCTTCTTCCCTTGAATAATTATCTGAGTTGCCTTGCTACCATAAATTCAATAAGACTTATTTTACTAGAAAGCTAATTTCAAGAGGTTTTAGTACAGTCAAAATTTAGAATAATATTCTCCTTGAGTATCAAAAAACATACCAAGTAACAATCTTTAAAAAATAGACAATAAACATTCCAAGATATTCTTATGAACTTATTTCTAATTTCTTAAATCTTAAGTTTTGATTATTAAATTCTATATTTAAATTATAATATTTTTTTAAATCATAGATTTAAATCTGTTTTTTCAGAGACATTAGATTTAGTTTATAAGAGTATAAGTTTAAAAACCTCTATTCTAGAAGAATGTTATTTTATTATTAATCAATTATAAAAATTTGGTTTTATGAAATGAATTATATGTCTAAATTATTTTAGAAGTAAAATAGCCTAATTTCTCAATTTTGTAATTTTTTTCATACAGAATCTCTTATTTAAATCTTGTTATTGAATTCTGAATTGAGAACTTATTCATTTTTTTTTTTTTACTGAATCCAAATTTTTCATTTTTTTAAATTATAAAATCTCGATTTTATATATTACGACTATGTGAATTTGTTAAGTTTCTTGTATTTTATTTTGTGCTATTTATAATTTTTGATATATTTCCGATTCTTAAAAAACAAATTCCGAAAATTGAATATGAATTTGTAAATATTCGATCCTCAATTGTAATAGATACTGTTTTATATATATATATATATATATATATATATATATTTGTCAAGCATAAACCCTTTTCGTACTTGCTTTTACACTCTTAACTTTAAGTTGTCATTAATTCTTTATGCTGTGATAAAATTGAAAATTTATTTGATTTTACTTATTGCCTCATCCTTGAGTATTACGTGAGATTGTTGAATCATTTTTTTTGTATTTTTAGCTTTGCCTTGACACTCTGCTGTTTCGCTGAAATGTTAATTGAAAAAATTCAGAATTTTAGCTGACTAGTAAAGTTATGTTATTTTAACAGTTTGGGGCTTTTTAAAAAAAAAATTTTGGATGTGTTGTTGCGTAACAATAGTTGTGTGGTTGAGTATTTCAGGTGATATGTTCATTCAATACACGGTACTTCACCTTATTTTCTTCCTCATCTGAACTTGTATGGGTATGATTCGAGATAATATTTGAACCCTAACTTCTCTGAAATACACATACATGACTCATTTTTGACATTCCTCAGTTGGAGTGAAGGTTATCTTGCAGCACCTAAACAAATTCCACTCGTACTTTCGCCCATATTGTAGCATTGTGCTTGGGTATACATATTCCTCTTCAGGATCTGCCACGCATTATATTAAATCCTCATTCACGAATTTCACAATCAGTCTCCAAATTTATGAAGGTGATTTAGTTGAGAATGGATATTTCCGCGGTTGAAAGAAAGAAATTAATAATAATAATATATCAACTGCTACTTCAAGACACAAGTTATGGTAAACCTGCAAAGCGTGATGAAAGTCGTGCGATCCAGAGATGGGAAAGCTAAACATGGTGTAAACCAAAGTGAGACAATAACACAGTTAAGTTATGTTGAGAAGAGTAGATGTGGAGGGGTGCTTGTGTCTGGAGAGTCTGACAAAAAGGGAAGTGAACGGAAAGGTGTGGGGTGGAGTGGATTCATCGGAATGATCCATGATATCTGGGCGATTCAAATGATTGATGGGACCTGCAGTCAACCAGTATGATTTGTATGCTGTGGAATATGAATTGACTCAATACAGAGCAGCACTGTGGAAATGGCTTTCCGGGTGAAGCAACTGTGGATATTTCATATTACCCAGTCAAAAAGAATAATGCGTGACTCACCGTGTTTCCATATTCTGCGAGAAAATAATTATTTGAATAAGTTAACCATTGAGCAGCCAGGGCACAAAGTAAATGGCATTTCAACAATGATGGGACTTGGTGGGTCCCGCAAATGTTATGACCAAGAACAAAACAGGGTGAGCTAGGCAAACAGAGTGCTAGGGGAAGGGATCGAGATGGAAGGAACAGAGCAGTCTTGAATTACGGGATGCGGGGTACTGAGTAGTGGGAATTATTGTTGCAATAACCGATCAAGATTAGCTCCGCACGAAGAAGTCCATCCCAACTGCACTACCAGCACAGGCGCGATGACGGGTCATGAACGGGCAACCCAACCAAATAATATTATAGGATAATTTGTTGCCACTAACTTGCCACCTGCTTGGAGAAAGATTCTGGTGCGTCTTTGCCAACGAACAGCTGTGGGTCTATTACCACGCTAGCTTCGCTGCCACGGCGGCCACGACTCAGTCGAGGTGAGTCCGACTGATTGTTGCTTTGATCAGTGAGTCATTGCCAGGCGTGCGCTGTTTAAGTAGTAACTTGGAACGCTGTCATCAGAAGTCAAAACCGAGTGGGTGCTCCCAAGAAACCAAAACAGGCAGGCGGTCTCTCTGTTTCCCTCTCCCCATCTCTCCTTCGCCGTTCAGACTTCTCACGACCTTCCCCATCCCTTCTCACTCCTCTCTTACCCCACCTCATCTATACTTCCTTGCTCTTGATTTCTCGCTCAGCTGCGTTCCAATCTCTACCCAACAATTCCACGTCACAGCCGTCCTCCATACCCCAGGTTACACTCACACCTTAAACCTCTTCTCGTCCTTCCATTGATTGCCAATCTCTCATATCCACGTTTATCTTGAAGACTTTCCTACTACAGCAGTTCCTCCCATTCTCTTGTTTTCCTCCCAAGAACTTCAGCTTTTCCATCTGATGATCAAATCTAAACAACCTTGTGAGTTTACTTCGTCAACTTTTGAGGAGCCCCATCAATCTTGTTTCGTTGTTCTTGACTTGCATAAGCAGGCCGAACAAAATTTAAGGAAAATTCATTCCTTTCTGACACTGTGTTGCAGGAACAGACAAACTGATATATTCTTCTTACCGACTGAAGCAATCGTTTGTGCTGTCAAACTGACTCGTGGTCGTCTTCACATTCAATTATGCTTCTTGAGTTGTGATTGGAGCAATTTTGAGTCTGACAAACGGAATTTTCGGTATTTGGTAATTGTGCTAAAAAACTTCATCTTTAGTTCTTGTTCTTTGGTAAAGCTAGTCAAGTATGGAACTTCTCATTCACAGCAATTAGTTAAAATAATTCTGCACAAATTATTTCTGCGCATCCTGCAATTTGAAGGAAATCAACACAGAGCGATGTAGTCAGACAGTCTTTCTCCTAATTTTATGAGTTTCTCTCAGTCTCTAGTCCGTATTTCTCCATCTCCTCGGAAACCTTTCATGCAGGTTGCAAATTTTAAATGCTTGTGTCTATTCGAATTTCTGTCTCCTTATCATTCCGCGTCCAGGGGGCTTTGATAGTTGTCTTTTGAGCTCAAGTCCACTCATTTTTAGCACGTGCGTTTTCTCCCTTTCGTTTTCCTAAATCAAGCATGTTGGATTGCAGTGATAGTGTGGCAATCCTCTTAAGCTGACCAGGGCGTTTCTCTTCCTTTCCCCTATCTACCATTCCGTTAGATCTTTCGGCGAACTACAAAACGAACCAAAGGGACGTAATCCAGGCGGGTTGCAACCTTCAATTGTAATTATTCTCTTGATCGATAGCTTTATAAACCCCGCCCCTTGATTCTCTGAATTGTTAAAAAAACATAACGAAGGGTTTAAATATCCGACGTTATTGTGTAGGTGTTCTTGTGAAGCAGCTGATCATTTAATGCGAGAGGGATCACAAGTTTGACTGAACCTTGGTTGTCTGCTGCAGCTCCTCATCTCTTCAAAACAGGGCAAATAATTCTTGGTAGCTCGTCTTTGAATTACTGGGTCAAACATGATGCTTACAGGAAGGATATCTCCCGTAAACATGGTCGCTGTTGGTGTCTCACACGGGAATTAGATAAATGTGATCAATGGATACTGGAGCAGCAATTGACAATATTCATATGCTTGCAGAATCTGTTTCGGGGATGAAGAACTGCAATTCCAACCATCCTTGAAGGCTAGAAAAATATTCAAACTCCGGCAGTAATGCAGCTGCCGTGAGGCCGATACACCAGTGTGTGCAAGGTACTTCTTTTTGAGAAGCAGAGAACTGTTGAGCTTAGCTGGAGGCAAGGTGAGGAAGGAGTGGAATAGCGCTCATTCAGGAGTATTCGTCAGTATAGAAGCAAAGAGCACCGAGAATGAATCTGAAGAAGAGTTCCGCCTGGCAAAAATTGATGAATTACCCGGGATCGTCAGCATCAACAAAATGGTCGCTACCTAGAGGTCGAAGTCTGCAGAGGATGGCGCATAATTTACGGGTGACCATCTTGTGTGGGTTTGTCACGGTATTAGTATTGCGGGGGACGATCGGCACGTCGTTTGGATCACAGCGCAAGGGCACTGTAGAGCACAGTGCTCAACCTAAGATCTTCAGTGATGAGAAAAGCTCGCGGGAGCCCCGACGCGTCCTCAGCGCGACTACCGAGCCCGAGACGGATATAGAGCCAGTCCTGGACTCAAGTTTGCCGTATAAGTTGGGGCCGCACATCAGCAACTGGGACGAGCAACGCGCGATGTGGTTGCAGAAGCACCCGAGAATGGCAAAGACAAGTCGCGGCAGGGACCGAATCCTGTTGGTTACGGGGTCTCAACCTAAGCCTTGCGACAATCCTGCCGGAGACCATCTGCTTCTCAAGAGCCTGAAGAATAAGATGGATTATTGCAGATTACATGACATTGAAATCTTCTACAACATGGCGCACTTGGACCAAGAGATGGCAGGGTTTTGGGCCAAGCTGCCGCTGCTGCGCAAACTCATGTTACAGCATCCAGAGGTAGAGTGGATTTGGTGGATGGACTCGGACGCTATGTTCACGGACATGCTCTTTGAGCTCCCCATCGACAAATACAAAGATCACAACATGGTACTGCATGGCTTCGATGAGATGGTCTACAAGATGAAGAGCTGGGTGGGACTCAACACTGGAAGCTTTCTTTTGCGTAACTGTCAGTGGTCCCTGGATCTGCTGGACGCCTGGGCGCCCATGGGTCCCAAGGGTGTCGTGCGTGTAGAAGCTGGCAAGCAGCTCACGGCCACGCTTACAGGGCGCCCGGAGTTCGAGGCTGATGATCAGAGCGCACTTATCTTCCTGCTGGTTACACAGGCCAGACTGTGGGCATCCAAAGTGTTTTTAGAGAATCAGTATTACCTACATGGCTACTGGGTAATACTGGTGGAGCGCTACGAGGAGATGATGCAGAAGAACAAACCTGGCACTGGCGATGATCGATGGCCGTTTGTCACGCATTTCGTAGGATGCAAGCCGTGCGGTAGTTACGGCGACTACTCTGTGGAGCGATGCCTGAAACAAATGGAACGCGCTTTCAATTTCGGTGACAACCAGATTCTGGAGCACTACGGTTTTCAGCACCGCACCTTAGAGACATACAAAGTGCGACGCATCCGCAATGACACCTCCAACCCTCTTGGTCTCCGTCAGCTCCCTGCCATCATCACCAAATCCGACAGAATCGCCACTCACTTGACAGCAAGTGACACTTAGACGAACAGTTCACAAGAAGATGATGTTGCGCCAGTCCAACATGACACCTGGTCTCGGCATTTCGAATCAGATCATAATTGAGGCTTTTCTTTCACATTTCCTCCATCGTTCTAGACGTTCAGCTGTTGTCACCCTACTCGGCTCCTGCCACAATAATCAGTAGTCGGTTAGAGCGAGTACGTCATGCTTGTGGATTCTGGACTGGTACGTAGACCAAGTGATGACGTTCTAGGAAGCGCAGACATTTTCGTCACGAAACAAAAGTCACAATGACGGCTACTTTACCATCTAGTAGGTTAGTTAAATCTTCGAAAAATTCACTTATTTGTGATTTTTAGGTCTATTCGACAAACTCACATGAAACACGCATCAAAAAATGATTCATAGAAATCTGGGTAGTACTTTCAACACAGAAGTATGAAACCTACTTACTCAGACATGCCCTTCTGTTGCGCAAACTTAAACCCAGGTTTTAATGAAATTTCGTCAATAACCCTGGGCCAAACTCCCACAGCATGTTGAAGATATTACGAACATATCGAAATAAGCGACAGTTCGTTTTCAAAATACTATTTTGACCAACTCAGCAGTTGAATGTATTCCTCAGACTTACAGGTCAAACGAAGTCAGCCTATTTGTTCACTTTCCATCTGTTATATGAGCATTAAGAAACAATTGCAAAGTGTATTCCAAATCTGTCAGAATTAGCGTCGTACAATCACGCGCTGCCAAACCAAATACAAGAGTTACATCAAGAACTCTTGTTTGAAATGCGGGCTTACAATCAAGTTAGAAGCTTGAACTTGAAATAATCTGAATATGTTGTGGTTCCATCTTCTCTGCCTCCAATATCTATTAGAAAAATTAAGCATAAGAATTCCATATAATATAATTTATTAAGTAACATAATGTTTTGAAACCATGTTTTGAACCCAACCAGAGCCACCCCACCCGAGGAAGAGGAAGAGGAGCAGGAGTCTCCTCTAAGCTCTGTTTAGTGCTGCCAGAACTGGTTAACACAGATATTCGGCTGAATGAACATCCATCGCCATCGACTGAGGCGAGATGGATGAATAAATAGAAGCTTTATCGAAATTTCACGCGATATTCATCCTCATCAGAGAGAAATGGCGGGAGAAATGGCGCCAATTAGGGTACTCAGATCTTCGTCTTCGCCTTTGGACCATGCGACGTTGCGAGGGGCTCAGACAGAATTCACGATCGCACATGCTCGAGATGGCCTCGATGAGCTTCACATGAGGAACTGAAGTCGAGTGAGGATAGTTCACTTGTGGCTACAACTTCAGGTTTTAGTTCTTTTTTGGGTTTTGGTCCTCGTTACGTGGAGTCTGAAGAATCTAAACAGAGATTGTCACAATGGGGAGTGTTGCGGAGGACATTTTGTTCAATTCAAGTGATGAGACCGCCGGGATGCTTGTGAAGCGCCTTTTCCTTGATTTTCTAATCGGGTAAGCCTCCTTGCCTTTGATTCTTGGTCATTTTCCGTCACAGCATTCGTATTTATATAGAGAGGCAGCACTATGCCCGCGGACCCTTCCTCCGGTTTGGAATAGGCTCCTGTCCTTGTGAGAGTAAATACCCGACGAGGGTTTCATACTGTTGCTCTAGCATTTATAATTGGTTTGTTGGTGCTACAATGGTGATTGGGATCACCAGAGTACAAGAATGGTATTTGGGAATGATTGCGGAAAACTAGAAACTGGAAAAATGCCATGGAATCACAATGTGAGTGCATTTGATTCCCGAATGTTCGTGCTCGTATCTTTTTTATCAGCGGTGGCTATGTCGTGATACAGCAGCGGTCTTAGGAGTTGACCTTTCTGTGACGGAATCGTGATTAACCTCACGAGTTGTGGCAGGTTCACAGCTGAAACTGTGGCGCAACCGCAAGCAAGTGACGATATGCATACAGATGCTCGGCCTCATATATATGTCGAGGAGTATGAGAAGATGCGAAACTGCAGTTCTACAACCATGCCCGTGGATTTCAACCACATCATGCAGCACAACAATACGCTACAAATGGCTGTCTCTGAACAGTATTTGAGGTACATTGTTCAGGTTCTTTCATTAGTCAATTCGACCATCATTTCCTTATATTGGAACCACTTCTTATTTTCTCATCCACTAATATTTCGCCTCTCCATTATAAAGCAATTTGTTTTATTGCCTGTACGTACGTATTGAAGCATGGAATTTTTACTCTTTGATGCAACGTCGTCGCTGGGACAGGTTTGAATCAATTCTGAAGGATGCTATGCAGCAATTTGCAGCTCAACACACTAGACGTATTCAAAGCCAGAATGAAAAGAATTGCAAGGATATATGGCTAGCGTTCCACAACCTCCCTCGCATACATAAGTGAGTTAATTCGATTGCTGCGTATGTGCAATCATAATAAGTTAACTATTCTCATCTGGATCGTCTCTAAGTTACCAATCTGACGGGAATGCGTACTGGCAGATTGAGGGAGCTAGATACTTTTCAAATTGGAAAGCTTATATCAGTCAGTGGAGTTGTTACAAGAACTAGTGAAGTGCGACCAGAGTTGCTGGCCGGCAGTTTTAAGTGCTTGGACTGTGGAACTGTTATCAAGAATGTTTTGCAGCAGTTCAAGTATACTCAGGTACGCATGGTGTTGGTTTCTGGAATATCTTAATGTGATGTTTCATTAATGTCGCCACCTGCAGTGTTTTTGCTCTTTCACTTGAGTGGTTAGCCTCTGAAGGATGCGTTTTAGGAGCTTCTTTACTTCGTGAAAATGGGCGTATTTATATTAAATTATTCTTCAGAAACAAAGTGAAAAAAGTAATTTGTATGAAGTAAAAATCTGAGAGGTGCCGAATTGGACTGTGAACATCCCATCTCGCTATTTTGGTGTTTGAGAGCTGAAGTAACTGTTTGATTGCAATTTGTATCTCGATTTCCCTGTATCTTGCTTTTCCATGAAGGAGTTTGCTGTGTTCAGGTGAAATGTTTAATCTGTAGCGCCTGCTGGTCGTCTGACACGAATTATTGGGGTGTATCAGCCTGTGGTTTGTACCAATGCAACCTGCTCAAATTCTGAGAGGTGGGCGCTCGTAAGGCAAGAGTGCACGTTCACAGATTGGCAACGAGTGAGGATGCAAGAAAATTCTAATGAAATACCTGCTGGATCTTTACCACGAACTCTGGATATTATATTACGTCACGAGATTGTTGAAAGCGCTCGGGCCGGTGACAAGTGAGTGTCTTGACATTTTCCCCGTAATTATCAGCCTATGAACTAAGATATACTAAGTCCTCTGATCGTGTTATCTCATTATTTGTGAGCTTAGGTACTGGATTAGCCAGTGCCTAAGAAGCGAATAAGAGTGCTTTTGTAATCTAGATGCTTCTCATATCACATGTCATTCTGTTGGGACAGACTTGCTTGGATTTGTGAATTCTTTACTTTCTTGCTACTCTTCATGATGATTAGATTATAGTCGATTAAGAATGCTGCTCTGCTACTCTGCAGGTGTATATTCACTGGTACAGTAGTGGTGATCCCGGACATAGCTGCTATTTCTGCCCCAGGCGATAAGGCGGAATCTAGACGGAAGGCTGGCGAAAGAGGTAACCGCGGTGGCGGTGGAGGTGAAGGTCTACGTGGCATCAAAGCCCTTGGCGTCCGGGATCTTTCATACCGTCTTGCTTTTGTAGCTAACTCCGTCCAGGTAACATTCGTAGTAGTTATTTTCAGCTGAGTTTTCGTGGTTCGTATCTAGACACTTAACGATGCTCATGATTTCATCGCAGGTTGCCCATCACACATGTTTTGTTAGGGTGGTTTGCACTTAGTTATGATCACAACTGCATGTGTTTCCTGTATATTTTGTACATCTGTATTCCTTAACTGGAAAGGCTAGACCATCACATCGACTAGACTATTCTTTATTACCTCCCAGAATATATATATGGTCCACAGATTACTCGTACTTCATCGATTCTTCTTTTATGGCCCACAAGCCTAGGGATGGTCTCCTTGAAGGCGTTTGCGATTATTTCAAAGCCCACAGCATGTATCTGTGTAATGTAGTGTTAAAACCACTATTGAAATGAGAATATATCTTCAAATCTGATGATTAAGGTTTCTGTTTTTTTACTCATTTGCAGGCTGCAGATAGAAAGCAAGATGGAATTGATATTCGCTCAGGTGGTAAGGATGGTGATACAAATGATGAAGATACTCTTGAACTCAAAGTAAGAGTGATACCTTGCCCTTCAATATGCGGCTGTTTCCAGATATCTTTCTTGATTCATAGGCTCTCGTAACGATAAGGAAATATGTCTGTAAACTTATGACAGACACATGAAATGCAATGCAGGATGAAGAGAAGGAAGAAGTGCTAAGAATGTCACAACAGCCACAGATATACGACCGCTTAATCAACAGTGTGGCTCCCACTGTTTTCGGGCACCAGGACATAAAGCGTGCAATATTGCTTATGTTGTTCGGAGGTGTACATAAACGAACGCACGAGGGAATAAATCTGCGGGGAGACATAAATGTCTGCATTGTTGGAGATCCTAGTTGTGCCAAATCTCAGTTTCTCAAGTACGAATTAATCACCCGTTCATCCAGAATTCTCAAACTTCTAAAGTCGTCGTTTGATGCCATCAAATTCTACTGAACATTATTCTCATATATGATGGATGTCGGGCGTCGCTATAAATAATATACTGTATTTTAAGCCTGGAAGTAACCCAAATTGCAAATTTTGTTGATAGTATTGTATATCTCTCTGATGTACTCGTGGTTACAGGTACGTGGCTGGCTTTCTCCCGAGAGCTGTTTATACATCTGGAAAATCTAGCTCAGCTGCCGGCCTCACTGCCAGTGTTGTCAAAGAACCTGAGACAGGCGAATTCTGTATTGAGGTACTGTGGTGCATCGTAGTTGCAACTCCACAAAGAACTCGTCACTCACGTGTTGCACTAATTCGGTTGAGAGAGTTTGGGGTGTAAAGTTTTTTTGCACGTTTTTCTTTCATCAAGTTTCGGCGCTTATTAATCTGGTGTTGTGAACATCCAGGCAGGAGCATTGATGTTGGCAGACAACGGGATATGCTGTATAGATGAATTTGATAAGATGGACATCAAAGATCAAGTATGCTTCTTTCTGTTAGTCTATATTCTGGAGATTGCACTATTGGATCTGAATTTTTGCAATTATCTAATGATTTGTGTAGTGGCGTCACTGTAGCTTTAATTTCGGTTTATGCAATGTTTCTGTGAGTTTTCGTCAGCTTAAAGGCAGGCGATGAAGTCTTTCAATACAAGTCTTTTAAGGCTCTGAGTTTGTCTCTTTGATAATACGTCTTTAGGTGGCAATTCACGAGGCTATGGAACAGCAGACGATAAGTATAACCAAAGCTGGCATACAAGCTACATTAAATGCTCGCACATCCATTCTCGCAGCTGCTAATCCTTCAGGGGGTCGTTATGATAAGTCTAAACCCTTGAAGGTCAGTTTTTACTGGCTTTGTTGTGAAATGGTTCTTAGTTATTTGTTTATTTGTTTACACTTTTAGTTTCATTGCGAACATCCATCTACCAGACGCCGAAATAGCTCTCGTTTTGTGACAGTATAACGTTGCACTACCACCGGCTATTCTTTCGAGATTCGACTTGGTACATGTAATGATTGATGAACCAGATGATATCATGGACTACAACGTAGCTCGCCACATTGTCAGAGTTCACCAACACCAGGAAGAGGCTCTCTCTCCGGAGTTTGCCACTGTTCAGTTGCAGCGCTACATTGCATATGCACGAAGTTTAAAACCCCAGGTATTCTCATCTATCTTCAAACCGGTAGTTTTACTATATCAAGTTGCAAACTTGAAGGCTCGAACCAGAGACACACCATATTTGCTGGCTAATCTGACAAAACGCTGTCAATATGGGGCAGTTATCAGCTGAGGCTAGGAAGGTGCTGGTGGAGGCATATGTTGCACTCAGGCGTGGTGATGCCCTTCCAGGCAGCCAAGTCGCATACCGAATTACTGTCCGCCAGCTGGAAGGGCTTGTTAGGCTATCAGAGGCAATTGCTCGTTGTCACCTTTCATCTGAGGTAAGTCCCAATCAATGGCCTTTCTTGTATATTGCCATTTATAGTATATTGGTTGAAGCTGGGGTTCATCTTGTTACTTAGTTTGTGAAGCTTGTTTCTTAAACTAAGCACATTAATGTTTAAATCATGGTGAAGCAGACCTCCGCCAACTTTCGGTACTACTAATTGCGGGTCTCGTAAAATTGTACAGGTTCGACCAGCCCATGTAAGAGAGGCAAGACGGCTTCTCAGTACGTCGATCATCAGGTGTGTCTTACAGTTTTGCTTAGCAGGTTGTGTTACTATTTACAAATTATTTTGACACTTCGCGCTCAGTTTGCATAAAATCACTTAATGAGTGGATTTGTTCCTGCTGACCGATCTTTAAACTGCAACTTCAGCCATAATAAAGCATGAATGGTTTGATTTCTGCTGGCTAGTTTGAAGTGGAGGTTTAGGGTTACAGTTCATTGGGTCGAACACCCCAGCTAGGTCGCTTGCACATCTGTCTGGTTGCTACATTAAATTCACTGGAACCCCCCAATAAAATATTCTCGTATTACGAGAGCATGTCAAAAGTGAATACTATGTAATGTGATACTTCCAATTCCCTTTCAAGAGCATGCTGCTCACATATATGATACTTCACATTATCTTCTGAGTCATGCAGTGTGGAGACGCATGCAATTGATTTAGATGATGTACCCGACGAAGATCTTGGCAATAGGCCAACGGAAAATGGGCACGATGTTGCTGTACCCATGAGCGAGGATAGGGATCCAGATAACAACGGCGTTGATGAAGACGAACAGCCTCATTCAACAAATGGCGGTGAAGGTGTCCTTTTTAGTCCTTTACACCAAATGCATCATGCACTGTTATTTGGAAGACTACCCATAGTACTGATGCGCGGCAGTTCTACCCACTCTTAGATCTCTGCGAAGTCGAGAACCATTCATTTTTATATGTATCGTTGGATGTGATATGATTATTGTGAAATCTAGATTGAGTGAACATAGACATTATTGAATTTTCAGGGGATCGAGATTCGAAGAAAAAAATGACGGTCACATTTGAACACTTCCAGAGAGTGACCCGTGCAATTGTCATGCATTTGCGGCAGCTTGAGGACTCGGTTCAAGATGGTAAGTTGGTAATATCCCAATTAGGTTAGGTGAGACTAATCGGATGATCTTAAGAATTTGCGACAATCCCATTTCTCTTCATAATCACATTTGCGATTCTTTTCCCACGTCTTACAGATCCTGCATCATCTGATTGTATTTCAGATTCCAAAGCAGCAGGGTTGAAACAAAGGGAATTGCAAAATTGGTATGTGCAAGAGACGCACGAGAAACAGCCATTCGAATCGATAGCAGAGATGGCGCAGGAGATGAAACGGGTGAAGGCTATCATTCAGGTGCCTGAACATATCCTTGCACTCATGCTACCGATTTAGATTACTTTCAAAATCCTGTCCACTTCTTCGACTAGGAACTTCACAGCAAGAATGTAATGCAGATCTTTTCGCACAATTTAAATACTTGTAAAGTTTGAGCTTTGTCAAAATACACGTTTGACAATGAATCCATTTGTGTTTACTCATGGTCGTACACGTACAGCATTTGATAAATCGAGAGGGTGTTCTCATCGTGCTGGATGATGGAGTTGAAGCAGCAGCTGCAGCTAGTGCTGCTCAGGAAGCGACAATTGCAGATGGTGATGATGCTTCAACACCAGTTCAAGCACCCAGACCAGTTAGAGCTGAAGACGAGCGGATTCTAGCGGTGAACCCTAATTATGTTCTTGATTGAAGGATGAATAGAGATGGAATGATTTTAGCTAGACTTTTGTGAACTGACTCGAAGCGTGGGCCGTTACCCTCAAGCTCATTAAGCTTGTTAACATTTACCGTTCGTTCTTGATCATTTCCAGGTGTGTAGGATGTGCCCCGACTCTCTGTTTGACTTTTCTCGTGAAATTTTATGCTGGAAGTCCAAAACAATTTCTTTTACTAGCCCAAAGCTAATGTAATAGTTCTTATTTCATGCTCTAAAACAAACATAAATTCTTTTTTTGTCTCATGATTCAAAAGTTTCACCTGAAAAATTCGTCTTATTTGCTAGTCCGTAGGTACTATCAAGGAACAAATGGTCTTAAGTTAAAGACTGAGATGTCTGATTTTTTCACCTTCTCACTTGTAAATGAATCCATCTCCGTATCCTTTGGGTTGCACCATGCAAAGAATATTAAAGCAGTCCTTTGACCTCATTTATTTAGAATTCGAGTATATTTTCTGAAGATCGCAATGGTAATTGGTCAACTACGAAAATTTCACTTGGAATTTTTGTCATTTGTATAATCATGTGAAGGGGACCAGTGCAACGAACCAAAGATTTGTTATGTCTTGTTTTTTATCTTTTGTAAGGGCCAACACTCTTGTTCGTTGTTTCAATTGGTTTTTCGGTGGGACAATGAGGACTGGGATCACTGTTAATACAGATTTCGGTAATGAATGTGGAAAAATAGAAACTGAAAAAATACCGTGGAATTACAGTGTGCATTTTACTCCTCCTGATTGTTCGTATTTTTAACTTCTGTATTGTCGGTGTCTATGTTGTTATATGGTAGCTGTCTTTGTAGTTGATCTTTCTGTGATGATACATAAAATTTCTCATATTGCTCATTTTATTTAGCACCAAAGTGTTAATATATGTGTAAAATTTTGATTATCTGAAGACTAAAAGGATGTACAATCTATGAAGAAATTGGTGACAAAGTTCTGTATACAAAATAATGATGTTTTGAAGAAGAATCCTTACACACATGTACCAAAAAAATATAAAAGGTATTGATAAATTTAATTGAAAATCTAACAAATTCAAAACAATCTCCATATTTCTGATCTCTTTGTTTTCATTTTTCATTTTTGTAACTTTCTATAGAGCAATTTATTTGTTGTGGATGACAAAGATAATAGATAGTCCGAAAAAATTAGAGTGACTTATTCGAAGAGAATTGATCTTATAGTAATGCATGCTAAGCTTAAAAAGAACATATGAAAAGCATAAATGAAGCTAATACAATAAAAAAAACATTTTGTAACTTTGTATTATTTAAATTGTCTTGTATTAATTATTACTATTCAAAGATGGAAGTTTTTTTTGTAACTTGTTGAATTGTTAAACCTAGACAACATTATACATAAATTTTTGAGAGTTTTGTATACTAAGTCTAGGTGATCTTGATTGTGATTTATTCTAATTGAAATTAGAATCCTATGGACACCTATTCATAACTTTGGACTGATGATTTACACATTTTTTACTCTCTTGTAAGTCTCATAGTTTTAAGGGAGATTCCATAATTAGTTCTTCTATTCTTTGCAAGTCTAGAGACAAATTTGTAGGACACAGAAATTCTTCATGAACACATTTGTAGTTTTACACCTTCTAGTATTTTTTACAATATTTACCATTTATTCTTTGAGTGGCATTACAGAAAATGATATTTTTGGATAAAGTGTTGTAATTATAAAATTCAACATTCAACATGAATATAAATATAAATAAATATTTTAAGACACAATTCAACAAATAAAGTGTTGTTTCTTTTCTGTTTTAAAAGCTTTTGAAAGAGCACTGTTTATAATTGAAATAAATCAAAAGTCAATATGTGATTGAAAATTCTTTATATTGCAATCTTTGTTATTTCTTAGTTATTTGATAGATTTAAATGCAAACAATCCTTTGATATGTGAATCAATAAATTGCTTTTAATAATAACTCTTGCAATAATGCTGGTATATATATGTATACCAAACACATTATGCAATAAATGCTTTGTTAATGTTTTTAAAACTAAATAAATACAATTTGCACATATGAATCTGTTTTTGAATAAGAGAAGAAATTCAAAGTTTCTTTCCGACTTTTCTTTTAATCAAATTCTTATTTTTCAAAAAGCTAATATCAAATAAAATAAATAAAATACTTTATTTCTAAAAAAAGAAGATAAAGTCATACAAAACTCAAGCATGTAAATTAAGCACTATTTTTTTGAAAATATATATATATATATATATATATATATATACATATATTACTTTTGTTAAGATTAAGAGATTTTACAAATTTTAAAATGTTCAAACAATAAAACCTTGTAAAGAAAATATTAATTATAAATTTAATTTTTGTATTTTCTTTATGGACTAACCAAGTTCTAAGAAAGATAAGAAATTTATGATTTTTATCATCCAAGCACTAATAGAAATATACCAATAATGACTTTTATATTTAATTGCACTATTTTTATTAGAACATGTCAAAATAGCAAGATGCTAAAATAAAATTTTTTAGAGACAATCACAAGGACTAGTTAGAGGCATGTTAAATAGAAATGGAAATAATGCTTTTTAAAGGATATAATTATGATATACTAGTTAGTTGGATATAGTTCCATTTAATAGAAAAATAAACTCACTTAATTCATATTTTTTTATAAGTTATCTCAATCTAAAATTAGAATAAAAATAAATTTAAAATATAACTTTAGATGGTGCTTATATGTCAAGAACATCAATCATAACAAAACTCTAAAGAAGGAATACACTTTAGTTACAATCAAAAAGAAAAAATAGAAAAATTATTAGTAAATGTAAGAAGTTAGAAATGACTATTGCTAAATATGAAGAAATTAGAGATTTTTGAACTAAGACAAGAACATAAAAAAGTCATCTACAAGAAAGACAAAGGTTTCATTCTTGAATCCATATATATGATTTAACTAAGATGGCAATATTCTATAGATGTTAGGGACATAGTCCTTAGAACCTTCTAGAGATAAGTTTCTAAAACCTTCTAGAGGCAAGTTTTTAGAATCTTTTAGAAGCAAGTCTCTGGAATCTTCTAGAAGCTTCTTAGTTGGTAGAAGATATTAGGGACATAGTCTTTAGAACCTTCTAGAGATAAGTTTCTAGAACCTTCTAAAAGCAAGTCTCTGGAACCTTCTAGAAGCTTCCTAGTTGATAGAAGTTGCTTGAGAAGCTTCCTAAATAGGAGTATATATTGGAATTGAGGGTGAAGAGTTCTTCAGTCTCAACAACACATCTCTTGGAGCTCTAGCTCACCTCTCTGGTATTGTTCTTGTATTCATCTGATTAATCTAGTTGTTGCCAGTTCTTCTTGAACTTCTTGTTAGATCTCGAGTCTATATTTCTGTGTTCGTGATAGTTTGTCGAGACTTCACTCACCTCAGATATCAGAGTTAGTTTCTTCCTCGTTAAAGTGCAAATTACCCCTCTGTTTGGAAGTGTACTAGCATTTTAGAGGTTGCGAATTATCCTCCTCTAAATTGATACTTCTTTTGTTACAATATTGGAGTCTTATTCTTCTTAGAGAAAGTGGATTATCCCTTTTCTTGAAGCTCTTAAGGCATTTCAGAGGTTGCGGAGTACCCTCCTCTAAACCAATATTGTCTTCTTGTAGAGTCATTTATGTCTTTCTCTTAGAATGGCCAGAGGCCAAGACATTAGTATGACGGAAAGTTCGGAGTCCAAGTTAGATGCTATCATGAATGCCCTCGCTACGTTATCGCAAAGAACTGCAAAGATTGAAGGAGTCGTGGCAAGGCTTCATAATGATGGAGCATCTGGGATGGCATAATCTAGGTTGCACCAACCTCAAACTTTTGCACTTGGAGAAGTAACTTTGCCTCAGGTTTGACAAGCACCGCTAGTTCTACAACATAAGGAGTCCCGAGTTAGCCTTTCAGACAAGTTCGATGGTACGCATTCCAAGTTTCGAGGATTTGTCAATCAAATTAGGTTGATAACAGTTTTACAGCCCGAACGCTATCCAATGGAGGAGTCACGTGTTGGGCTTGTTGGAACCTTACTTACAAGGCAAGCTCTATCATGGTTTGCTCTTTTGTTTGAGAAACGATCGTCCATACTAAATAAATTTGAAACATTTTTGGAAGCATTTATAGAAACATTTGGTGAACATGACAAGGTTCGATGGGCTACAACAAAGATCCGGTCACTACGACATGGAATGCGCTCTACATTAGTCTATGCATCGGACTTCAGGCAATTAGCATGCGACATCAATTGGGATGAAGAAACATTGATGAATCAATTCTATTGGAGTTTAAGGGATGATGTGAAGGATTTGTTGTTAACTCTTTTTGATCCACAAATGCTCAATGAAGCTATTAGCCAAGTTGTGAAGTGCTATAATCGCCTATTCCAATGCTGCCAAGACCAAAGTTTAAGACAACATAGGATTTGACACGCCCCAACTACGTCGACAAGCAGCGTGAATTCACATTCAGAGGTAGAAGATATGCAAATTGATGCGATACGTGTCAAATCTCTTACCCTAGAAGAAAAAAAGCGGCGTATGGAGGAAGGTCTATGCTTGTATTGTGGTGAAGAAGGCCACAAAGTTGGAAACTGCCCCAAGAAGCAAAACCGATGTATTGTCAAGACTAGAGGCGTGTTTGTTCAGAAAAACGAGGATACCCAGCCACAATAAGAACCGTGCGGCTGGACAATGAAATATCGTAACAACAACCAGATTCCTTTCTTTGTCCTCAACCTGCCCTTTGTTTTATAATCTCTTTGCTTATTGGCCCTCAGAAACTGAGAACTTTAGCATTATTAGATTCAGGAGCATCTCCTTGTTTCTTAGATGAAGAATTTGCGAAGTGTCATAAGATCCCTTTAGTATAAAAATCCAAACATGTTCACGTTGAGGCCATAAATGGGCGACCTTTATTGTTTGGTAGTGTCACCCATGAATCAAAACCTATAGAAGTGGCGTTTAAGGGCCATAGTAGTCATATTATTTTCAATATTATTAGAATCCCATGAAATCCTATTATTCTTCGTCTTTCCTGGTTGGAAAAGTATAACCCATTCATAGATTGGAGGTTGCGAAAGTTGACCTTTCCCACAAAACCACCCAAGAGCAAGCCTAGTAGAAAACCCCAAATAGAGAAATTCTTATTCATTGGAGCAAGAGCGTTTATAAGATCGTCCAAGGAAGGCACACTGTTTGTCATTTATGTGGCTCCAACTATCAGGGAGAAGATCTCGACAACAAGTATACCTGAGCAATATAAGGATTTTAAAGACGTGTTTCAAAAGAAGAATGTCGACATGCTACCGGAACACCGACCATATGATTGCACCATAGACTTGCAGGAAGGTGTACAACTACCTTTTGGTCCAATCTACAATCTATCGCAGACGGAGATGGCGGAGTTGTGGAAGTACATCGACAAGAATCTAACCAAGAACTTCATCCGTCATTCAAAATCGTCAGCTGGAGCATCCATCTTATTTGTGAAGAAGAAAGATGGCTCGTTGCGGATGTGCATGGACTATCGAAGCCTCAACAAGGTAACAAAAAAGAATTATTATCTGTTATCCTTGATTTCTGGTCTCTTAGAACAACTTAGACGTACAAGGATCTTTACAAAAATTGATCTAAAGGGAGCTTACAACCTCGTACGAATCAAAGAAGGAAATGAGTGGAAGACAGCGTTCCGTACAAGATATGGCCTTTTTGAGTATAATGTCATGCCCTTTGGTCTTATCAATGCTCCAGTGGTCTTTCAACATATGATGAATGACATTTTCTGAAAGCACCTTAACAATTTTGTTGTCATCTATTTAGATGATATATTGATATTTTCCAAAAACGAAGAAGAGCATGAAAAGCACGTTCATTTGGTCTTGGAGAAACTATGTGAGCGAGGACTTTATGCCAAGTTGGAGAAGTATTTATTTCATCAAATAGAGATGGAGTTTTTGGGATTCATTGCGACTACGGAAGGCTTGAAGATCGACCCCAAGAAGATGGAAGTAATCGTGTCTTGGGAAGTTTCGAAGACGGTTAGAGACGTATAATGCTTTCTTGGTTTTGCCAACTTCTATCGGATCTTCATCAAGAATTACTCTCAAGTTGCTGCTCCTCTCACTTGGTTGACATGCAAGGATAAGCTGGAATGGGGACCTCTAGCGGAGAAGGCGTTTCAAGACCTAAAGACTGCATTTACTACAGCTCCAATCTTAATACATCTAGACTTTACAAAGGTCTTTTATTTAGAAACTAATGCTTCAGATTTTGCTTTGGAAGTTGTACTTTCACAAATGGAAGAAGAAAAGAAGCTCCATCCGGTTGCATTTTATTCTCGAAACTTTTCTGCTACTGAAATCAATTATGAGATCCACGATAAGGAAATTCGTGCTATAATAGATTCTTTCCAAGAATGGCATCACTTTCTTGAAGGAGCTGCACACATAGTGACTGTATACACAGATCACAAGAATTTGGAGTATTTCATGTCGACTCGAGTTCTAAATCAACGTCCAGCTCGGTGGAGTATATTGCTATCTAGGTTCAATTTTGTTATCACTTATCGACCTAGAAAGCAGCAAAGACTATCTAATGCCTTATCGAGGAGATCGTATCTTATACCAAAGGCTAGAGAAGCAGCGTTTCATGAACAATGTACGACATTGTTGAAGCGAGAGCAATTTCAACTTTGCGCTACTATTGTGCCAATAGATGCTGACTTCCTGAATCAGGTACGTGTCGTAACCATTGAAGATTCAGTAGCCATTGATATTAAGGAGCGTGCCAATGACGACAAGTTCAAAGTGGAGGGAGATCATTTATACTTTGAAGAGTGGTTATATATCCCAAAAGGACCAACATGACTTTGAGTTCTTCAATCTCGCCACGATTTTCCAGCTGCGGGATATTTTGGATTCAAAAAGACCTTAGAACTTATTTCTCGAGATTTTTGGTGGCCTCAAATGTGGAAGGATGTGAAAGATTTTATCCTCTTTTGCAACAACTGTTCAAGATCCAAGAATCCTCGATATTACCCTTATGGACTCTTACAGCCATTGCCGATTCCACATCGACCATGGTCTTCAATTTCCATGGACTTCATCACGGACCTGCCATCATCAAACTCATTTGACAGCATCTTTGTGTAGTAGATCGGCTTACAAAGATGGCGCACTTTGTTCCTTACAAGAAGACATTGTCCAATGAAGTTACAACAAGGCTCTTTCTCGATAATATATATCGATATCATGGACTACCAGATGATATCGTATCAGATCGAGGAACCCAGTTCGTATCAAAGTTTTGGAGATCTCTCTTTCAAATATTGAAGACGGATATTAAGCTTTCTTTGACTTTTCGTCCTCAAACTGACGGCCAAATGGAACGGTTGAACCAAGTCTTGGAACAATACTTACGATGCAGCATCAACTATCAGTAAGACGATTGGACCACATATGTGTCGCTAGCTGAGTTTGCATATAACAACACCCTCCATGCGTCAACTCAATATACACCATTCTTTTCCAACTATGGATATCATCTGAAGCTTGATTTATTGAGTCCATCAACAAATAACAATTCAGCAGTTGAAAGATTTGCAAATCAACTATCAGAGCTTCAAAATACGTTGAAGCTTCAATTACAATCCGCTCAAGAATCCTACAAGGCATCTGTAGATAGATTTCAGGATCAAGCACCTACTTTCAAAATTGGAGATAAAGCATGGCTTCTTCGACGGAATATCAAGACCAAGCGACGATGTGATAAGTTGGACTATCGAAGATTGGGACCATTTATCATCTAGAAGAAAATCAATCTAGTAGCGTATCGTCTGGAATTACCGGCTTCTATGAAGGTACATCCAATCTTTCATGTTTCTCTATTGGAGCCTTATCGAGAATCATCTTTTCCTAGAAGAGTGCAATGTCCGCCACCTAGTATTGAGATCGAGAACCACGAGGAATAAGAGGTTGAAAAGGTGTTGGATTCACGGCAAAGGTGGGGCAAGTTGGAGTATCTTATTCATTGGTATAGCTACGACATTAATAAGCAAACATGGGAGCCAACTAAAAATCTCTCCAATGCGTCGCAAAAGGTACAGGAGTTTCATCAACAACATCCTCATAAACCTAAGCTGGTTCGACGATAGCTTCCTTCTGAAGCTTGCTCACCCAAGAATATAAGAAAGGGAGATAGTACCACCAAAATTCATAGTTGATGTAGTTATTTTTTCCAAGATAAAATAGAATTTTTTCAATAGCCATAGTTTTGTCTTCTGATATGGATAGCCAAGAGATAGATACTATGCCAGTCAGATCATCTCAACCGACTAGCTCACGAAGGCGACCCCGAGATGAAAAATCGCCTACACCACCACGACGACGGAGGATACCAAGTAACTGATCACTGGTGATTGTATTTGAGTCTGAGCCTGCTTACGATGGTCAGCCAGAAGGCGTGTTTGCAGGACAATTTCACAATGAGGACACAGAAGTTCATGCTTGCTCAAAAGTTGAAGAAGTGGGCCACGACCGTTGGCTTCAAGGACTGATGAACCACTTTCCTCGTGAATAACAGTTGGAGTTCATAGCAAACGTTATGCAACAGATCTTCATTTTCTTGCGTTGGTACTGATTAACAACAACATTGCTTCTCAGAGACCTCGAAGCTAAAGAAGGGGGTGATATTAGGGACATAGTCCTTAGAACCTTCTAGAGACAAGTTTCTAGAACCTTCTAGAAGCTTCCTAGTTGGTAGAAGTTGCTTGAGAAGCTTCCTAAATAGGAGTATATATTGGAATCGAGGCTGAAGAGTTCTTCACTCTCGACAACACATCTCTTGGAGTTCTACTTCACCTCTCTGGAGTTGTTCTTGTATTCATCTGATTAATCTAGTTATTGCCAATTCTTCTTGAACTTCTTGATAGATCTCGAGTCTATATTTTTGTGTCCGTGACAATAGATCATCTGACATGTATCCAACTTGTATGATATGTATGTAACTTAAATGACAAGTTCTAATATGTACGTTGTTTAGCCAACTTGTACAACAAGTTACCAACATGTGTGATATGTAATCAACTTGTAAAGCAAGTGGTCAACATGTGTGATATGTAGGCAAGTTTTCAACTTAACAAGTACTTGCAAACACTTAAGAAGTAAAATTTGTATCTATAAAGTTTTTAAAAAGCCTTATCACAAGATATTATTAATTTTACTTACTTCTAGTTACTTCTACCTAACTTCTTTTATCTTCACTTGTGTCAATATTTTTATGACATTATAACATTTAGGTTCATCTTTAATATCATAAATTAGTATTTACTTAAAATTATGCCAATCATCCTCATATTCCATTAAGATATTGTATTCTTTAATGGATTGGATATTAACTCTTTTTTATTAGCTTCTCTATTCTCCAAACATTTCTTTTTCCACCCATTCTCCTATACTAGTACCTCCTATGAAACAAGTGTAAGAATGGAATAGAGAATATTTCACATAAAATTGAGAAAGTTAATAGAAGAAAAATATCATACAAATATATTAAGAATGTAATGTGTAAGTGGCATGTAATAAAGATGGTTCATAATTTTAAGAAGACATGAAATGGAGGCATTAAGGGAGAGTAAAAAATCATGAGGTCCACCTAAAGCTGTCCTATTTAGTTGTCTTCTTCTAATTTAAGAAGAAATTAAATCTATTATGACTAAAAGAGAAGGTAATGAAGATATGCATGTATTGATTTGAGATTTATTTATTCATTTAGTCATTTATTGGTGCAACCAAAAGTTGTTTAAACTGAATGTACAATGAGCCGCATCTAAAAGAACTAATTCATTAAACACATTTCATGGTGATAAAGAGCGAGTGGCAATATTTTGGAAAAATTGATGTTAAATATGTTCAAGAAGTCACTTCAAAAAAGAGCCTCCAGATGACAAAAATAAATTTCGCACAAGAACAAAAACTTCATGAGACTTATGCAGTACATTGCAATTCGGTGGCAAGGAAAGTCACTTGCCTGACAGTTCGAGAATTGTAATTGAAGAGCAGTAGTAAGAGGTCCTGAAGTTGAATCAATAGTGGATGAGGTGGATGGCCATAAATATCGAACAATCAGATACAAGTCTAATACGATGATGGAATGGGGTCATCATCTAAGTGGCATTTGAGAGCATGTCCGTCAAATTCTAACCTCCGGGTTTAAACGATCGTGAAAATATGCCGATCTCGATTGTCAAATGAATGCGAAGCTCTCGTAACCGACTGGTTCCTAGCCAAATAGACAGTTACGTGGGAACCAGGTTCGTCAAAACCAAGCAACATGAGCATCGAGCACACCAACAGGAGATTCGTTTGACGAGAGGCACGCTCGAAGATCCTGCTCTCGTGTAGTAGGCGTTCCAGGTTTACGACCGAAAATTGACATCAGAAAACCACTTTTTGAGCCCTTCATTCACTGAGATTCGTCAATTCAGTTTCGGTTGACAAGAGACTTTCTGGTGCCAGATTCTGAGCAGCAGCCAATTGGTTCATGACTTTCAAAACACAACGCCCACGACCTGGAACGATACCATCAGAATCCCTAGACAAAGAGCTCGCATCAAAACCATCACTAAGATTCTCGAGACAATAGCATCAATCAGAAACCTCTACACGCAAAACGCGACTCATCAAATCCAATTGGTCCCGTACGCTAAATATTATTTCTGTACAGAAAATCAATAAAATGTACACTTTCCTGCAACAACACAGAGAATGAGAAAGGAAAACCTAAAAGTCACTCACTCTAGCAAGTCACGGTATCCTTTGTCCTTCCGAGATCTTGGTATCAGACTGGTCAAGACAACAAATGCACCCAGTAGGAAGATTACAATCCCGATGATGTTCACAAGCATGGCCTCACCAGACCAAATTCTCAGCGGCGGGGATTCGCTTTTCTCAAGAAACGTGACCTTTTCAAGTAGCCCGAGCTCTGCAGTTGCAAGAGCCGTAGCGTACGCCGCCAGGCCCAGAAAAACATGCCACGGGAGTAGCTCTGCGCGTTTCACCTTTGCTACACTTTGTTGCCAGAAAGCCATGAACCCTAAGATCCACTGGAATAGATACAGCGTGATGGTGATAAGACCGAGCCAGGAGTGCAGGCTGTAGAAATTTTGGATGCCGATATCAAGGTGGAACTTGTACGCGAAAGTGACCCCCAGGACGGCGAGAAAGATGGCTACACCCTGGACAATCATGTGCACTCTCTTCTGGAGCTTCTTGTCTCCACTAAGGATTTTGTACGTGACGATAGCTTCGCTTGACAAAAAGATGAACCCAGCAAACATGATCAAGGGATGGAGATTGAATACCCCGGAACCGGAGAGGCCGTACCCGCCCCGGAAGCACTTCGTCCACAGTGCCATAAGCACCATGCTGACGATTCCCAGCAAATGAACCAGTGGTGCCAGATGACGGGGGGTGACGCCGGAGTATGTCGCCATGGTTCCAAAGTTAATCTCAAAAGTTCCAAATCACCAATCACAATTAACAACACAACAGATTCAAGCTGCTGCACCTGAAAACCTGCTAAACAATACCAACAATCTGATTACAGACTAGCCATTTTTCGAGATTGCAATGAGTTACTTGGGATTAACCGAGGGGGTTCAATGTACCGGTAGAGCCGAGCATCGAACCCTAAACCCTAAACATCAGTACACAAATTAATAATAATAATAATAATAAAACAGAGCTTGAATGACAACAAGATGGTTCCGTGGCATCACTGACATTACAGATTACAAATGTTTCCAAACGATTACTTAAAATTCAGCAATGCAGAGTCCTCTACGATCCCTTCAAGGACAACTATCAGCAGATTCTACACTACTGTAGTGCGAGGTATTGATTCCCGCAACCATCATACATAGTAGCGAAGCTTCAGAAACTTACAGCGAATGAGTCAGGGTTGAAAGAAGAAGTGAACATCAAATCTCTAGGGTTACACCAAAGCTCTCGATTACTTCAGACAAAGAGCTCTACGCCATGTCCGGATGGTACTGGAATCCCAAATCCAAAGCAGGGCATGATCACCAAAACGATGAAGAATGAAGACATGGGGTGGGGGGGATGAGAGAAGGCACACACACACACACTGATGGAGGGAGGAGATGCGACACGAATTCACTTGCCCGACTTGCACTGCAGCAGCAAGAGGAGCAGAAGAAGGACGAGGAGGAGGAGGAGTTGGAGGAGATGGAGGATCGCCGTTCCTCTTCCTTCGTTCCTTCCTTCATTCCTCCCTCCCCCCGATGAGGCTCAGCCAGCTTTTGGGTTGCCCTGGTTCTTGCCAACACAGACTGACAGGCGGGCATTGTTTATTCCCCCTTCCATGCCCTTTCCGGACTCAATCCCAACATTCCATGTGTGCACACGCTTATGCTTGCATTTTTATTACTGAGTCCCAAAATACACCTTTCTTTCGAAGGCTTAAACTTCATAAGAAAAAATCCAATCAAATCTAACATCAAACAAAACAAACAAAAGCAATATTTATATACTTATATGTGTGTGTATATATATATATATATATATATATGCTAGCATAAGAGGCCTTGCATTGCCATGGGATTTATGGTTAAAGCAAGTTATTGATAAGTGTTTTTTTTAATTATTATGGCTATTATTAAAATATTTATTAAATATCATTGTGTAATGACATCAATGAGGAATAAATTTTGAATATACTATGTTTATAAAAATTAAAAGTTAATTGTTTTTATCCATTAATATGTTTAATTTATATTCAATTCAATTCAATTTCAATCACATAAATGTAGCTTAATGCACTAAAATATTTTTTCAAAAGTCCTCTAGTAAGTGTTACCAAATTCATTTGTTTTTTTTTATTATTATTATTCAAAAATATCTTAAAAGAATTTTTAAATTATTGAAAAAAATTAAAAGTATAATATCACCATAATATATAATACATGAAAATTAATAGTTATGCCTTTGTATGTATGTGTATATATATATACATGTTTAAAGATGGAAGTATATTTTTTCAATTTTTTAATATAACAAAAAAAATGATCAACTTATTACATTAAGTTTTTTTTTCATATCTTTTTAGAAGATATACATTAAATAATTTTTAAAATAAATATCTATAATTTTATGAATGATATTTTATTTTTATTTTTAAAGTGATCCATGAAGTGAATACAAACAATCTTGTCAAATAAATAGATAGCTTGATTTATCAAAAACTACCACAATAATGCAAGAGACATCTAATACTAATCTAATTTGTATATAAAATAATAGAATTTCAAAGATATGTTTAAATTACAATCTCTATTACAAAATACATCAAGGGTGGTAATCAATAAGATAAACCAGGGAAACAAATTGGCCTTTTCTTTAGCTACATCACTCAATTATCATTATTTTCATCAAAATTTTACAATGAAGCCAAAGTTTTGATGAAAATAATGTTGCCAATTAAAAGTTAAATTGAATTTAGTGTTAGAGATTAAATATGAGTTTAAATTGACAATAAATAAAAGTCATCAATCTTATCAACTACAAGTGTTGAATTGGCTATCTTAGCAATAAGAATTCTCTACTTTCAGTATTACACAACTTATGTATGTTTCTTCAATGAACATTGTTGTAGCAATTTTTGACTTGACGTAAAGGATTTGTAGGAGTTGTCTTATCAATTGATAAGTTGAAGTTGTAGATACCCCTAGCCATTGCATGTGCATTGTAAAGAGGATTATAAAGTAATTTCATGCCTCACCTTTAAGGATGTCTTTTGAAGGCTCTTTCTTGAGACTTGTAGGTTTCTATCAATGAGACAACATTAATTGCAAGGTGTAGAAAAGTGTATTGTAATACTCATGCATATCACATCAATTCTATCTTAACAAACAAATAAGGCCTAATCTCAACATCTACTCTACTAATGAATGTAATACCAATAGTGCTCTTTTTTGTCATTTGGGCAATGGTTTTGTTTCACCGTGACATCAAAGTTTAAAAAAAGATAAGTCACATGCTTATAAATGTTGTATTATTTGCAAAGGCGTTTCTCAATAAATAATACTTGGAAATAATTAATTGTTTTTTTGGATCTTTGGCCTTGCTATTGTGTAATGATTGCAAACATATATATATATATATATATATATATATTTGTAGATTATTTGAGAATAAATCTTTGAAGCCTTGAAGTAAGCAATCAAAATATTAACATTGTTGTTTTAAAGTTGATAAACTTGAAAGATCTCATAAGTATTGCTTTATCTTGAAGACCAAGGATTTATTTTTATTTTTATTTTTGTTTCCTACAGTTCTTTGGAATAGAAGAACCCTATATTTTATATTTTTCTCAATAATAAGAGGGTGAGACCAATGAGCATGTCTAACTTCTCTAGATTTGAACATTGTATGAGCAGAGGTTATAATATCATCATAGTTTCACCCCACATATTGCAACTTGCTTGCATACACTAGCAACAAGGGGTCTATCTGACTTATTGATATGTGCCATGACAATATCATATTAGCATGAGTTCAACTAGTATATTATGTTGAGAGAAAGTACTCTTCAAGTAGTTGCTAATGGTCAAATAGAATATATGTATTGTTAGGGATATCCCATAATGTTAGTTGTTGGTCCATAGTGCCTTAGAATACAAGGGCAGGGCTGGTCCTAGGTGATATCCCATATGGGTTGTAGCACTTGGTACCTTGATACTAGAATATAAGCAAGAGGTTGGAATGAGAAGAATTATCTCATACCACACTTGATTTGTGAAGTGCAACCTTGCTGGTCCTAACTTGCTTGTGTGGAGTTTAATTTCTATGATTCAATAGGTTATGGGCCCACATTCTCTTACCAAGTAAGTTGTTCTTGCATTTTATTTTCTTTGTTGCTTGTTTGGTGGTTGAGATCTTATGGTATAGTATTACTAGTGTTTTGTTGAAGTCATTACTCCTGGATTTGTGAGTGTATGAGCTTAGTGCAAGACCTTGATAGTGTCTTTGCTGAAGTAACATTAGTATTTGAGAGTTTTATGAGAAATTGAGTCATTTTGAGTGAGGTGATGTGAGAGAGATGTTTGAAAGCCATAGAATTACATGACATAGCATTTTCCACTATTTAGACGTGATTTGGACTCAAAGTATGCAAAAAGTTGCAAAACAGCGAATTCTGAGTTTGTAGTTCAGCAATCTTTGACTAGTCATATCTTTTGCATTACAAGTCCAAATCAAGAGATTTTTGGACCTATTTGTAGCTTGAGATGGAATCTTTTGAGAGTGATAGCTTAAGAATGGTAGAAAATTTTAGAGGTGACAACTTTCACCACTGGAAGGCCAAAATGGAGCTACTTTTGGCATCATTGGATCTTTGGGAGATAGTATGTGAGGAGGAAGAGGCACCTGGATTAGAGGCAAGCATGAAGGAGCAAAAAGACTTCAAAAGACGAGAAAAGAAGGCTTTTGGTATAATTGCCACCAACTTAGATGAAACCAACTCTGCTCATGTCATTTCTTACAAAGGAGCAGCAGATGCATGGAAGACTCTTTGCAATGTCTATGAGAGTAGGAATCTTTCCAATGTGCTATGGTCAAGGCAAAAGTTCTTCACCGTGAAGATGGAAGAAGGTGAAGATCTCATGGCTCATGTAAATAAGGTAAAGGTACTTGCAAACCAACTTGCTGTTATTGACAAGCCTTTACATGAAGAGGATGTTGTGATGACATTGCTCTCAAGCCTTCCAGACTCCTATTCCTCCCTCATTGTGGCATTGGAGTCTATTTCAAGGAAAGACCTTACTTTGGACTATGTAACGGCAAGACTAGCTCATGAAGTGACCAAAAGAAAGCAAAAGGAGTCTATTGGGGAGCAATCAGCACTATTTACAAGACCAAGTAAGGCAAGTGTTCCTTCTCAACGTAATCCATCTAAAACTTGTTACGTTTGTGGAAAATCAGGCCACTTTGCTAGAAATTGTTTCAAGGCTAAGAGAGGAGAAAGAGAGAATGCCAACAATGCTTTTGATGACCATAGAGGTGAAGATTTTGCATTTATGGCAAAACAAACTCCCTCCATGCGTGATATGAGCAAATGGATTGTAGATTCTGGATGTACCAAACACATGACTCCATACAAGTATTCATTTATCACTTATCAATCAATTCTAGCCACCAAGGTTTGGTTAGGTGATAATGGTATGGTACAAGCCATTGGAATGGGTACTATTATAGTAGAGGTGGTAGTGAAGGGCACAAGCCAGAGGATCACACTCAAGGAAGTGTTGCATGTGCCAAAGATGAAGAAGAATCTCTTTTCGGTGAATAAACTTGTAACTCATGGATGTAGAGTGCAATTTGATATGAATGGGTGTTTTGTGAGAACCATGGAGGGCAAAGAAGTAGCAAAAGGAACTAGGGATGGAAATCTCTATATTATCAATTGCAAGAAGATCAATGGAGTGGAGGTTGCTGTATTTGCTGAATTTCCATCAAATATAGACAAGGTGGACATTTGGCATCAAAGACTTGGGTATTTGAATGCCAAAAGCATGAAAGAGCTTCAATCTATGGTAAAGGGCTTAGACCTTGGCCATTCTACCATGAATTTTGCTTGTGAGGGATGCATTGAAGGTAAACAAGATAGGACACCATTTCCTAGCAGAGTTGCATCAAGAGCAAACCAATTACTGGAGCTTGTGCATTCGGATGTTTGTGGACCTATAAAGACACCATCTATGAGTGGAGCAAGGTACTTTGTCACATTTATTGATGACTTCTCAAGGAAGGTATGGATTTTCATCATCAAGGCCAAGAGTGAGTGTTTTGCCAAGTTTAAGGAGTGGAAAGTACTTGTGGAGAAGCAATGTGAGCACAAGATTAAGGTGCTCAGATCGGACAATGGAGGTGAGTATTTGTCTCATCACTTTAATGAATTATTGAAACATGAAGGCATTGCAAGACAAACCTCTACTCCCTACACCCCACAACAAAATGGAGTTGCTGAAAGAGCAAATCGCACCATTGTGGAGATGGCTAGGAGTATGCTTCATGCTCAAAAACTTGGGTATGAGTATTGGGCGGAAGCTGTGGTAAATGCTGTGTATACAAGAAATAGGTGTCCTACAAGTGCACTTGAAGGAATGACTCCCCAAGAAGCTTGGACTGGTAAGAAACCTTGCATATCTCACATGAGGATTTTTGGATGCATTGCATATGCCAAGGTTCCAGATAGTATGAGAGGCAAACTTGATGCAAAAGGCACAAGATGTGTATTCCTTGGTTATTGTGAAGGCACCAAGGCATATAGGCTCATGTGTTTAGATACCAAAAAGATCATCAAAAGTCGTGATGTAGAGTTCTTGGAGCATAAGAGTGCTAGTGAAAAGTGGGAGATGTGTCCAAGTGGGAGTAGTGGTGTGTTTGTGGACACAACTTCAACTCCAACAAACAAACAAGAAGATGAAGAAGAGCATTCTCAAAGTGAAGATATAGATGAAGAAGAGCCCAACACTATGAAGAGTTGTATTCTAGCAAGATACAACAAAGATAATGAAGAGAATGAAGATGAAGAATACCAACCAAGGAGTGAGAGAAGGAACTCCATGAGCCATACAAGGCAGCAATAGGTGCATGAAGGCTCATCTTCTTTGCATGAAAGAAGATATCCAACACGTGAAAGAAGACCACAAGGTGAATGGTGGAAGAATCACATCTTTCCACAAGTAAGTGAAGACCATGTCAATGTTGTTCTTCTTGATGATCCATTGACTTTGTGTGATATAATGAGGTGTGGTGATGCAATGAAGTGGGAGAGTGCCATGCAAGAAGAGTACAAATCTCTTATGGACAATGCAACATGGGAGTTGACTACATTTCCACCAAATCGTTCAGCAATTGGATGTAAGTGGGTGTTTAGAACCAAAAGAGATGCTATGGGCAATATTGTGAGGTACAAGGTAAGATTGGTTGCCAAAGGCTACTCACAAGTTGCTGGAGTGGACTTTAATGAGACATTTGCACCCGTGGCCAAGTTCACCACGATTAGAACCATTGTAGCAATTGGAGCAGCAATGGACCTTGAGATGCACCAAATGGACATCAAGACGACATTCTTGAATGGAAAATTGGAAGAAGACATCTACATGGAGCAATCCCAAGGATTCATTGAACAAGACAAACACAACCTTGTTTGCAAGTTGAAGAAGTCATTGTATGGACTCAAACAATCACCAAGAGCATGGTACCAACGTATTGACTCATTCTTTGTGAATGAAGGTTTTGTAAGGAGTGAAGCTGACCATTCTTTGTATGTGTTGCAAGCCAAAGACTTCTTGCTGGTTGTGATTCTCTATGTAGATGATTTAATCATCTTAAGCAAGACAATGGTAAGATTGGATTAGTTGAAGAAGAAATTAGAGAGAGAATTTGAGATGAGTGATTTGGGAGAGCTCCACTATTATTTGGGTGTGGAATTCACAAGAAATAGAGTGTCAAAGACCATCACATTGAGCCAAAGCAAGTACATTAAAGAAGTGTTGAAACGATTCAACATGGGAGATTGCAAGCCCATTGGAACCCCTTTGGAGGCCAACTTGAAGTTGTTGAAGCTCACAGATGAGGAATATGCTGAAGTGGAGCATCAAATGCAAGGCATACCATACAAGGCAGCAGTAGGCTCACTCATGTATGCAATGGTGGGCACAAGGATGGATCTTGCATTTGCAGTAAGTGTGGTAAGCCAACACATGGCAAAACCAGGTCCTATGCATTGAGCAACCATCAAGAGAATCATGAGGTACTTAAAAGGCTCTTTGAACCTCAAATTATGTCTTGGAGGAGATAGTATTGCATTACATGGATATTGTGATGCGGATTGGACTGGAGATGCAAATGATAGAAGGACAACAATGGGCTATGTGTTCTTTGTTGGAGTGGGAGCCATATCTTGGAATCGTAAGAGACAACCAACTATTGCAAGGTCCACAACGGAGGCGGAGTACATGGCAGCAAGTCATGGAGCAATGGAGGCAATTTGGTTGAGGTTGTTATTGGAAGATATTGGACTTGTGCAATTGGAGGCCACTCCATTGAGGTGTGACAATCAAGGATGTCTTGTTTTTGCAAAGAATCCAAAGCATCATGCAAGAACCAAGCACATTGATATTCAGCATCATTTCATAAGAAAGAAGATAGAGATGGGGGTTATTGATATGATGTATTGTGAAACCAAAGACATGTTGGCTGATTTGTTGACAAAAGCCTTGGTCAGAGAAAGACACAACATGTTGAGTAAGGCATTAGGATTGATAGGTAATTGACCAATAGCAAAGTCGGAGTGTTGAAAGAAAGTACTCTTCAAGTAGTTGCTAATGGTCAAATAGAATATATGTATTGTTAGGGATATCCCATAATGTTAGTTGCTGGTCCATAGTGCCTTAGAATACAAGGGCAGGGCTGGTCCTAGGTGATATCCCATATGGGTTGTAGCACTTGGTACCTTGATACTAGAATATAAGCAAGAGGTTGGAATGAGAAGAATTATCTCATACCACACTTGATTTGTGAAGTGCAACCTTGCTGGTCCTAACTTGCTTGTGTGGAGTTTAATTTCTATGATTCAATATATTATATAAGACAACTTGGATATAATCCAAAAATACAAGGAAGTCTTTTGATTGGCTGTGAAGAAGAGAATGTGAGGAATGCAGAGAACAAGGAAATATAGGAACAAGGGAACCATTGACCATAGATGAACGAGGAAATAAATGGATGTACTAAGGATTGCATTGTCCAATAGCACTAATTTTTGCTAGTTTATTACAATTGCACTTGGTTTTGTAGTCTGTATGCATATTCTTTTTAAATAATTAATAGAAGGACCATGAATTTGAGACTTTGGTGTGTATGATTGATAAGAGGCTTGTCCTATATGAGACCCTAGATTTGGATTCAAATGCTCATGGGAGCTTCATTATTCTATTTTGATGATATTTTACATGTGGGTTACATTATTTTGGGATAAAGTGTTGATAAATGGATTTATCACCCATCACTGTTGGACCACCAAGAGTAGTAAATACACATCATTTTGTTTTGGATTAGCATCTAGTTCAAACATTCATTCTCCTTGAGGCTAGGGTTCGGCAGGGATAGTGCCACGGTGGCAGTCAACTGAAAGCATGTGTTCCAGATCTGTCCAAGAACATAAGATGAATGAAAGATGGGAGGGGAATGGAACCTGGTCATTCTTGGCAAACCGCGACAGTCATTGTGTGGGAGATGAAATGCAGTCCACGTCCATTCATTCATTCTCATGGGGATGCAATGGCGCCACTGGATATTTGAATTTCGAACCAGGCTGCCTGCAAAAAGTCGGGTGAGGGTTAGGGTGCATTCAGTTCGTCGTCGCAACATCGGTTCGATCGAGTGTTGTATTCGTATTCTGAGCCCTTTAATTGCATTCGGACCTGGTCTCCAAGCATCTATTGGTATTCTCTCTCGATTGGGTTGCCCCTTTCGAATTTCTTACAGCTTGTGCTGTTCACTTCGAAGCATTTATTCCATGGTTTTATTGGAAGGATGTTCTTATTGAGGCTTCCGATATTGCACTTCTTGATGTGAAGCTCATGAAACATTTCTAGTAAGGAGATCACGTTGAGAGATGGAGGACCCTTGCAGCTTGGTCAATCGGTTAGGCCTCTCTGTGCGCGATTACCAGGAAAAGCAGACTTGCTACGTGACCGTGGTGGTTGTTCCGAAGAGAGGCAAGGAGAGAGTGCGCAGGCTGTCGTTGGTGAATTGGATGGCGTTAGTAACTTTAGCTATGAGCCGGGCAACGCCAGCTGGAACTTGCAGCCTTAATCTTTGACTAAAATAATGCGAGCCTGGCACGTAATTTAGCTCAGCGTACGTTGTAAGACGAGTTCCTGATGATGTAGATTGCGTAGCACGGCCCTTCATTTCAAGTACATAAAACATATTGAAGACAATGTTCTTTTTTGCATCCGGCTCGACCTTTCACCGTATCAAGTCTTGTTGTGGGTTGGAAGTTTCCAGCGGTGAAGACATCGGATATCTCGTGATTGGGAGGGGAAGGACTTGGAATGCACGATGGTTGTGTTCAGTGGTTTAAGGGTAGATGCACCATGGATTTATTGACGTTTATAACTTATGGCCTCGGTTCGCTTTCAATATACGCTGTGAAAACCCTGTTTTGATCCAAGAGCTTCGCCAAGACGAAGAGAATATATGAATCATAAAATTAGTGGAAGGTCTGTCTACTCTAGTTTATGAGATTAAAGAAACATTCTCTTGTTTTCTTAAAATAGGACATAGTTTTTGATAATTTCATGGCGAATTTCTTTCATTAAAAAAATTGTCCTTCATTACAAGGGCTTGCTAAAGAGTCTCTATATTCCTCGTGTTTTGTTTTGTTTTTTTGTTTTGTTTTTTTTTTGTCAATGGCAACAAATTATTTTGTGTAAAAATGTATCTAGTTATTTTTTCAATGATATGAAATTATTGTCAAATGAAATTTCAACAATAGTAGATGGATTACACAAGTAAAGACAAAAACAAATCTTCAAACACAACAACAAATATATATATATATATATATATATATCTTTTTGAATTCATGAAGTTCCTTGAGAAATACAAATGCTCTAAATTCCAAATATTAATGTATCCATATAAACAAGAAGGAAGATTGCTGAAAATCTTCACTTACTGTTTACAAAAACAAACTTAAAGCCAATATTTGCAAGTAATTTTAAGAAAACAAAGCAAACAATAGCTATAAGAATTATTTTTTTATGTGTTACTGACAAGTTCTATCCTTTGGTGATTCTTTATGTAAGAATTTAAAATGCATATATTGTTTTTAAAACATACATTATTAGAAAATATTATTAATCCTTCTCATTTTCTATGGAGTAAAAAAATCAAAGTATGGAATTTTTTTAGGTGTTAAAAAATATTAATATAATTTATAAATTAGTACGTATTTTTTTAAAATAAAAATTATGTCTATTAAAAGAAATAGAGAAATACAATAACTCTCGTAAAAATTACAAATGAATAGATATATAAATAAATAAATAAATAACAATGGGAGTTTGTTTGCATGAATGATAAGAGACTTGAAGCTTGCATAAACATGTTTCTTTACATATAACTATTTTTAGAATTACATTATGTTACTAGTACTTTTTAAGTATTAGTTGGCATATTAATACAAAATCTAATAATTTTCTTATTTTAGACTATCTTAAAAAAGATTATTTTATAGCCTTAATTAAGAATTTGATATTATTGATGTTTAAAAATTATGTTTTGAATTTGATCATAAATTTGGAACATTAATTTGATCATAAATTCAAAATATAATTTAAATTATGGTAAAATACATTTGAAAAATAGGAGAATATGATAAATAATCTGAGAAAAAATATATAAATTTTTTACTTTATAATAAGATATCTTTTAATGTTTTTTTTATAAATAATTGATTAAATAGTGTATCAATATGGTAAAGTATTTTAATCATAAATCTTCTCTAAGTATAAATAAGAAGCAAAGATAATAATAATGATAATAATAATGATAATGATAATAATAATTTTATTATAAAAATTAAAATACCTAATAAAAATTTCTAAATATGTAATATATTTATGAATAAATATAATATAGTTTTAAATTTAGAATATATGAATGAAATGTCAATAAATAAATGAAATTTATCTATTTATCTTTTTTAGAATAGTTAATAGTTTTGAACATTATTTTATAAAAATAATTATTTCTAAGATTTTTAGCTTAGGTATATTTAATAAAAAGAAATTATATAATTTTATTCCAATTTAAACCACAAAATCAATATGGTTTTTTTTTTCTTTAATTTCATTTAAATTCAAAATATACTAGAAAACAAAAAAAAGATTAAAAAAAATTGTGTTTATTTTTTTATCATTTATTTATTTGGTTTAAATTATATTGTCATATAGAGAAAAAAACTTAAGCAACAAGCTTTCTTTAAGAAACACTTGTACAATATTGTAGATATAAAATTCTCTGGTTATTAATTGTAAAATTATGCATACAAAAGTAATAAAATGATTTGAAACTTACATACAAAAAGTAAAAAAAAAAATTAAAGAGTAAAATTATTTATATGAAACAAGCTTATAATGTAGTTTAGGATGTTGGCTTAAACAATATATTTGATAAAATACACCAAAAATAGTTTAATTAATTTTAAAACTTTCTTATAAAATGACAGACTAAAACTTTATACACTTTAGAAGGATAATTTAATAATTCTTGGAATTTAAATTTTTGTTTAGCTAAAGTCCAAATTTCTTATTTGTATAATAACTTAAAAAAATAAAAATAAAAAATAAAGTTGTATGAAAGCATATTAAAAGACATAAGTTGTTTCTAACAAAGGCATCTATCTTTTTAAATTCAAATATTTAAAATAAAAATCTAAAAAGATAATATATTTAAAAAAAAATAGAGGCTTTTAAATAAGTAATATTATTTTTAGACTTACAAATTCCTAAAAACAAAAATAACTTATGTCTTGCTTGTAATGTTTTTAAGTTCTTTACATTGTCATATTTCATACAAGTTAACTTCTTTAACACATTTTAAACTTGTCTACAAATTAATATATTATTTTAGATATCATATTTTTACATCTAATTTAAATTAGTAATAAAATATGTAAAATATATGTTTTATAAAAACATACTCAACTATATATTAAATTAAATTTATGAAGATATGTTTTTATACTATTTTTATCTTAAATTTATTAATCTATTAAAATTCATATTTAAAATTTGATATTATTCAAATTTATAAATAAATTACATCTTTGTAATTTTAAAAAATAATTTTGATAGTCTTTGATAGAGTTTCTTGATGCTTTTTCAATGCTTTTTTTTTAGTTTGATAGTGTTTACTTGCTTGTAATTTTAATTTTAATCTTATAAAATCCACAAACAAATATAAATACTATAAATATAGGTGAATACAATTCAATTTTTTATTTCGGTCATTCATATATAGCAACTATGAAAAGATGATTTATAATAGTATCAAAAGTGTATATAAATACAATACTTTAGAAAGAATTATACACAATCTTTTTTAAGAGTTAATTTACTTTAATTAAATAAATTTATGAATAAAATATACGATTTATTGTATTTGAAAAATACTACTTATATATATTTTTTTTTATTTTAAAATGAATTGAAAAGGTTTTAGATGAGTTTAGTCATAATTATTATTTTTAGATCTTTATTAGGAGTTGCACAGCATAATTTGAAAAAGACAACTAAAACAGTCACAGGTTTTAATGATTAACATTAACATGTTCAACATTTTATAAATCAAAATTTGTTTTAAGATGTTTAAATGAAAAATGATTGTGAGATTAAAGAAACTCAACAATGTTTAGATGCATTTGATTAGTTGGAAGAAAAAAAATATAGTATGTAAAAGGTTATCTTGTTAGTTTTATCTCATACAGAATTTTATTAAACTTTTGAAAATCTTTTTGATGTTCAACTAATTAATAAACAACTGATTGATTGATTGAATTATATATATATATATATATATATACTCATTTATCTATTCCTTAGTTTTTTTCATAAACATGTGAAGATTTATTTAGTTATTATCATTATTTAATTTATGTATGTATGTAAGTATATAATGAATGGATACACAAACTGTATACCTTCACACTGAGCTGTGCTTTGTATGTTGAAGGGAACTGTTCGGCCCAGGATTTGATGCAGACGAAACAAGTAAATCGAAGCAGGCAATTAAGACATTGAAATAGATGCTTCAATGGTCAGATTCGGTGCCTCACTCACTCCCTATTTCCCTCACTTCCTCAAATGGCGATGGTGAGGAAGGAATGCAACCCAACAGGATTGCGTGCAACAAGGACAGTATCCTCTAAAGCTTGGTTCCAAATAATCTCGCAAATAATAATTTCGATGGTGGTAGCACACTCACTCAAAACCCAAGCTACATTGTGATAGAATGCCACACAATTTGCCACAATTCTCAGTTCGATGCTCTCCTGCTCACCATTCGATGCACCCTAATAATATAATATACACCGTGGGTTACACTCTAGTCCATGACTTTTCCCCGCCTAGCTCTTGCTCTTGATTTGTATTGTTCGCCCGCTCCGATTTGGTGGGGTGGTTCATGCCACGACTTCTGATTTCTCACTTCAAAACTGATCTTTGACTTCCCGGTTCTCATAAGACGCCTTTAATTGCTTTATTCTGGATCTTGGCGCAAGTCTCCCTCGGCTAGTGCTGATTCTCTATTTCATTACCGGGCACACTCTTTCTCTCTCACTTCACACTTGATTTTGATCATCACATCCAAAATAAACATCTCATTTTTTTTTTCATTATTTTCTCTTCTTTTCTTTTTTTCGCACGCCAAACTCACCACCACCACCACCACCATCTTGATGTCCCTAGGTAGCCTTGTCGTTGACTTTCTACTCACATACATTTTGGTTGATAATATATTTTAGTCCTAATTCGCTAAAATATAATAATTGATATCCTGATAAAAATCATTTTTTACAATGTAATCCTCTAATCTAGTTTTTATACACTTATTTTCTTACTACAAACCTCTAAATTAGTTTACCTTTTTTTTTTTTTTTTTTTTTTTCACATTGTTGTTTTTATTGACATTCTTTTTGCAACCAAAAAACATTACACTTTTTATTCTATTCAATCTTTTTTTTTTTTTTTTTTTTTTTTTTTTTAGTTTTTTTGAAAAATAACACCACCTATGACTGTAAAGTACATACCTGCTTTCAAGCCTTAACATAAAAAACCATTTCCAACTACACACTGAACAAAGTAGCATTACAAATAGAACAAAATAAAGCAGACTAATTGAGGTAAGTACAATGGGGAAGTGGAATGACATTATTATTTTTTTGCACAATTGATTGGGGTATTTAGAATGAGAGTGATCTATTGATGTCACGGTGACAAAAAGATAAATGATTAGTGCTGTAAAGCATAACACAATCATACTTCATATTTTGAGCAACACAATTAATATTCAGTATGGTGATTGTGTTCATATTTTGAAGAAGCATACTATGGTTTTTAACTATCCATGTTTGTGGAATGAAGTATAATTGTGTTATTCTTTATATATTAGGGTACCCTATCTCTAAAAGAAGATCTGGGAGTGGATTCCGGATCCACCCGGGGATTCTTTGTGGAGCCTAGTCCAGCTCTGTAGTCTGCAGGTGCAGGCTCCGATCAGAGTGTTAAACGGGCATCATATCTGCCCACGATGATGCAGTCAAACAGGACATAGGAATGAGCATCCCCTGCAACAGCATAATCTCATATGTGTGTGTGAGAGAGAGAGAGAGAGAGAGAGAGAGAGAATGCATACCCAAGATGAAGAATCACTACGGTTTAAACCAGATATATATAGCATGGCCCTTGAAGCCAAGTTCATAGGGGGGAAGAAAAGGCAAAGGAGGAGGAGGAGGGCATAGCAGCAGCAGCAGCACCATTTGACACTGTGAGTGAGTGAGTGAAAGAGGGAGTGATGGTGGAGCACAAACAAACAGTGTGAGAGAACAGTGAGAGGATTCCCATCCCGAAGCGAAGCGACATCCATCCAACTCCGCCCCTCCCTCCCTCGTTCATGAATCCCTGGGATGGCTGGATGGATGGATGGATGGATGGCGTCCTCATGGCAAGTACCACTCCCACACCCGCCCCCCGCGGCTGGATCATCTAGCTCGCGTAAGACACGTTGTCTCGTGGCAGACCAGCCTTCACTTTGCACTTTGCACTTCACTTGGTCCCGGCTACTCGCCAGGTTTGCAGTTTTGATTGAACCCCAATTTCCGAACGCTCTCGACACCTCGCATGCTGGATTTTTTTCTGCCCTCAGCCTATCTTCCAGTACCCTACTTGGCCCTCCTCCTGAAGATCCTGCTAGTCCAAGCAATTCCTCCTTTTTGAACTGGCTGCAAGGCATTCTTCTCGCAGGATTTCGGAGACCAAGTTGTAGGCCAGGTCGACAGCGTCTCTTGTGTTTCCCACTTAACGCACCTGGTGATAGTCCTGGTATCTTTCCCAATTTCATCATCCGTATGCAACGTTATTGCATTCGCATTGTAGCTTGCCCTTATGGAGAGAGGGTGTAGTCTGCGTGAGAGTTTGTGTAGAGGCGTTGGGATCGAGAGGAGTACCGCTTAGGTTTCTGTTCAATGATTTTGTTCTTTCCTTCCCTTTCTCTGCATATTTAGTGCATATTTTCTTTTTCTTTTTTACACATGTTTTTCTTTTGTAGAAGAGAATGTGTTGGTGCAGGTGGAAATTGAACTGGCTAGGATTAGCTTGTGAGAGTCTTGCTTGTTGCTATTGGGGAGTTCTTCTGGTTTTCCAATTTGGATAGATAATCATGTGAATTGGTGGTCAGGTTGGGCGTATAGCGTGAAGCAATTGACGTTCTGTAGTGATAACTAGCGGAGTGATCATCCATGGCGACAGCCTGCAACTTAGCAGGAGTGGCCAAGGTTCCGGCGGCTCTAGGTCTCTCCACTTCCCTTTCTAGGAAGAGGGTGGAGTCCTCGTCGACGTCTCTGAGGGTTTCTACTCGGCAGAGGGGAGGGAGACGAGCGTGCGAGCCTGCCCGGTGCGACGCCACTCATCCAGCGGAAGATCATGTTGAGCAGGTCGACACGAGGGAGTTTCGCAGGACGTTGTCCAGGGGAAAAAATTACAATAGGAATGGATATGGGTACAAAAAGGAGATGCTTGAGCAGATGGATGTGGAGTATACCAGTAAGTTTCTGTTATCTCCAGAGGAATTTCCGTATTGGGACAACCTTAACATTAACATTTACAATACTGATATTATTGTTGTTGTTGTTGTTGTTGTTGTTGTTATTATTATTATTATTATTATTATTGTTGTTGTCGTCATCTTTTTAAAGTCTAGAATGCGAAGAAGTGAATGCAGTTAAACAATAGCCAACAATGTGATGTCTCTGGCACAAGTTTTATTCGTCATGATGGTGGGGTCTGTCTTCGTGACTACAATTTGGTCACTTGTTGAAAACTTCTGAGACACTTTCTTATCGGAGTTCAGGCGACTTGGTGAAGACGCTGAAGGAGAACAACTTCGAGTATACATGGGGGAATGTGACCGTGAAGCTGGCTAATTCTTTTGGTTTTTGTTGGGGAGTCGAGAGGGCTGTACAAATCGCCTACGAGGCTCGCAAGCAGTTTCCGGAGCAACAGCTATGGCTTACTAATGAGATAATACACAATCCTACTGTTAACCAGGTTGGAATGTGTTATTTGGCGCTGGATGGAGTATGATTGTTGACTTCGAGAGAAGAGATTTTTAGTCGCCCAAAACATGTGGCTCTCTTCTATGATGCCACAGCATTTGCAATTCAGCTCAGAATGGAAACACCGTGGTGCAGAAGCTTGCACGTTTGTTTTCAAACCATATTTCTACTTTTGGGTGGTACGCTTACTAATCCAGGTGAATAATCTTTGATTGCTGCGAGCAGAGGATGACCGATATGGAAATAAAAGAATTGTCCGTTACAGAGAATGGAAAGGATTTCTCACCCGTAGAGAAAGGTGATGTTGTTATCCTGCCAGCATTTGGTGCTTCCCTTCAGGAAATGCAGATTCTTGACGAAAAGAAGGTGCAAATTGTAGACACGACCTGCCCGTGGGTGTCTAAGGTAACTGGAAATCCTGTCACGAGTTTCTTTGTTTTGGATCTTCTTCTTCTTTTTCTTCTTCTTTTATTAAGTTTTGAAATTTGTTCTTTTTTTTATTTTTTATTTTAATGTCTGTTATTGTACGACATCTGCTGTATACCAGTGGAATTGTGGATTTGCATCTGCGAAAAATACATCAAATCTGTGTTTTTCCTGAAATAGGTCTGGAACACTGTGGAGAAGCATAGGAAGAACATCTACACATCTGTAATCCATGGGAAGTATGCCCACGAGGAGACGGTTGCTACTGCCTCGTTTGCCGGAAAATACATCATTGCCAAGAATATCAAGGAGGTAGATAAGATTTAATGCCAAACAAAGTGTCTTTTAAAACATGTATTAATTCCTTCGATTTGTTGTGACAAGTGACACCCAGACTTTTCTGTGCTTTAAAGTGAATTCGTACTAATGAATTTTAGCGTCTTGCAGGCCACTTATATTTGCGATTATATCTTGGGAGGAAAGCTGGATGGCTCCAGTGGAACAAAAGAAGAATTTCTTGAAGTATGTCTTTGCAGTTGCTTTGTGGGAAAATTCCTTTAGCTGCTTTAGTTCTTGTTTTGGTATTTTGTACTGTAATTGGTAGAGCTGAGGCATATCAGATGATTTGAAATGTCTTATGTCGGAAACGGTTTGTGCACCAGAAATTCAAATACGCTATCTCTAAGGCCTTTGATCCGGATCGTGATTTGGAGAAAGTTGGAATCGCTAATCAGACCACTATGCTGAAAGGAGAGACTGAAGAAATTGGTAAACATCGTCCCTGTCCTGAGCTATTTCTTGTACCTGCTGGGTTCTCTTTGAAGTGTACTAGCATTTTTTAAGCATGAATTTGTTTATTTATTATTTATTATTTATTTTTCTCCTAACCCTTAATGATAACAAATTCTTGGAGTTCTTGGTATTCTTTTGTGGAATCTCTCCAAAACTCCTGAGTTGGTTGTCGTGTCAAATCCGTCGACGGGTGTTTAGGGTGTCAAATAAAAAAAAACTGTTTGGGTCTGGTATTAATAAACAGGGAAGCTATTGGAGAGGACTATGATGCAAAAGTATGGGGTGGAGAATGCTACTGATCATTTCATGAGCTTTAACACCATTTGCGACGCAACTCAGGTTAGTGGCTTCTACGCTGATGATAGTGAAGCGGACCTAAATAGATTGAATCTGATTGAGACGAAGGGCTGATGAATAGACTAGTCAAGTTACCCAGTGATAGAATGAGAATTTATTAATGTTAATTCCACTGATTTTCCTCAATCATGACCTAAGACCATCTTCATTTCTTTTTTGATTTCTCAAATATACCTGCATCTATCATTTACCTCGAACTGCTGCAACGATGCTTGGTTCTCTGTCCCTGCAATGGATAGTGTTGTGAAGTCGTTTTGGGCCATCTTTCTCTCTCTCTCTCTCTCTCTTTTTTATTTTTTTATTTTTATTTTTTATTTTGTTTGTTTGTTTTTGTTTTGTTTTGTTTTGTTTTGTTTTTTTTTTGTTTTTTTTTTTTTTTTTTTTCCTTCCGACAAGGTGCTTCTCGGTTGGCAGGAACGGCAAGATGCCATGTACAAGCTTGTTGACGACAAGGTAGATTTGGTCCTGGTGGTGGGTGGTTGGAACTCTAGTAACACTTCTCATTTGCAAGAAATCGCCGAACTCAAGAGCATCCCTTCCTACTGGATAGATACACCGGAGCGCATGCTTTCTGGGAAAAGAATTGCCTTCAAGCTGAATGTAAGAAATTTGTGACCTGGTTGATATTCCCTTTAACTGAAGACATTGAATCAGTAGAAGAATTTTATTTCAGCCATTTGACGATGCTCAGCTAATTCTTTCATATCAGATTCGGTTGTACGATCTTTGAGTAGGAGAGGTCGCCTTTTGTTTTGTATTGTTTTGTTTGCTTGACTTTCTGTTTTTCTTCCCTTATTGCTGCAGCCTTCTTTTTGCCTTGAGCGATTCAGGGTTTTACTCTGCCTGGATAGCATGAAATTCTTCTTTTCTCGAGAATTTTACTTAACATATAGTTTCCGTGCAGCATGGTGAGTATGTAGAGAAGGATAACTGGCTGCCCGAGGGACCTATTACAGTTGGTATCACTTCCGGTGCTTCCACTCCCGACAAGGTGCTAATCGCCACTGCTGATTGCTCTCATGTGTTTAACAAATTTCTTTGATTTCTTTGTGAAAGATTTCTTTATCACATCTTACAGTTGGTTCAATTAATATTACTTTTTTCTCATGTGTTCCCTTGGCAATCGATGAACAGGTAGTAGAGGATGTGTTGAAGCGTCTGTTCCAGTTCAAGCGTGAGGAGGTACTTGCCTTGCTTTGAGTTGCGTGATAAGATGGCATGTCCTAGTCTTATTCTTCCTTCACTCTGGTGCTTATCGATGTCTTCCAGTCGTGTAGTTTTGAACCTCTATTTCTCACCTGGGATCTCCTCCGCGATGGGTGTCGATCTATTTACAAAATAGTTGACGGTTTCTTTGTAACATTGGTGTAAAGTATCTTCAGACAACTGCAACTTGATGTTCGTCCAAGATACTGATGGAGCACATTGAAGAGCTCATAGGGGATTATTGAGTAAATTCATGTTGATTTGTTAGGGTTTCTAGTCCTGTTAACATATTTCCAAGGAATACATTTCGAACCTTCATGATCTAAAAATTATGCGCAGTTGACGTATTAGTAAAAATATATTCTGCTAAGATGCCACATGGACTACATTTTGTGCTTTGCTCAATCAAATACTTGACGTCTCCGAACCTCTTCGAAGACGAGCGTCCGATTTTTCTGATCTAAGGATTTGTATTTTGACACAGTGAAGTCTTTAGTTTTAATGGATTGTGAGTTAACATCAATAGTTGATTCTGCGTATCCTGCTACCTTCCGAACCAAATACATAGTGAGGAATGCTTCATCACGCATCATTCGCATCTGCAATCTCCAGGAAGACATTCGCATCGAAATTACGTGGTTTAGCGACAAAAATAAAACCAAATCCAATATTGAGCCAAGATATTTGCACAGTAGATTTTGTTTTTCTTCTACCAGCCCATTGAAGCCTAGCAACGATGCTGGTTACCGCTTTGTGAGCTGCTACGTTCTGCAGCTGATTGGCAGGATTTCTCGTACTTGTGAGGAACCGCTAGAAAGCCGCCACAAAGAGATATTACATTCACAAACAGAAGTGAATCTCTTTTTCTCTCTTTCCGACTCCTCCGTAGCTCCATCTGGATCAGGCTTGTGAGAAAATCTCCACTAAATGTGGATACTCAATTCATTGAGTCGGTAGTATTTGTGTACATAATCATTAAGTGCAGAGAATGTTTTCGAATGTGACGGTTCTAGCTGCCCACTTTCAAGAGCTTCAGAATGCGAAGGAAAAAACCTTCTGATGCACCATCGAGTGCAGTCGGAACCGTGACCCGCTTTCATGGTCACACTTGGAATCCTCACCTACTGCATGCATTCAAGAAATTCGTTTTCTTTCCATCGCCGAGTAGCTGAAATACAGCCAGACCAGCAATCATAAAGGTAGACAATATCCAAAGGGAGTCTAAGGTTAAGAAAGAATTCTGGGCCCTGGAATATCACAAATTGATAAATTAGTGTTAATGGAAGAGTTGATGGACCACTTCCAGTCAACTGCGGTCTTATTCTGGTGGAGAAGCCCACTTGCAAGGAGGTAGGGCCCATGGAAGTCTCCAAGAGGAGGAAATTGGCTAAACCAGAGGTGCGATGGGAGGGAGTATTTGCTGCAGCTTATCATGTAGCGACTGCCAGTGGAGTGGGTTGGTCCAACACCCATTAACTCCCACCTGCATAAACACATGAGAGAAGGAGGGGAAGAGGGCAGAAGGGGTGACTTTTCCAAGCATACATGCACACAGATTTAGGCCAGACACGTAGGGTTGACAACGTGCAACTGATGCTTTTTATGAGCTAATTCATAACTAGTCCTGCCATGTACGACTATGGATGGTACGGTTCTTCCGCTCTTCCGAAGAGCGAGCCGAGGATGTCTCAGAGCTTAACTGAGCGTCTCTTCAAGTTTCGAGCGTCTCTTCAATCTATTTGCCGCCATCATACAAAATCTCATCTTCATTTCTGATGAGCTATAATCTTGCAACTCTTCAATTGTATTCCGTGGGACTGCTAATGGACGCAACCAACTCTACTTCGCTTATAGACCTATTATTATACGACTCGTCGAATCAGCTGAATACAATCTGATAATCTGCTAGTTATTCATCCTGTTTACGTAGTCTAAGACCTGAAATTAATGAGGCGACGCTGGCCAACTTTCACATAAAACACACATAAACTCGTATGTAAATATATGTGTGTAATTATAATTTTTATAATGTATTTAAATAAATAAATAAATAAATAAATCTATATATCAATATATATATATATATATATATATATGTATGCATGAACTTAGATCTTGTGGAGGGATCTGGTAAAAAGAGCAAAGTCAGCGGCAGCTTCGGTGAAAAGCCTTAGTACTATTTTGCTTAAAACCAGCTCAAACATACCTGATTTCCCATTACCGAAGTGGCACAACAAGGTAGGAGATACGGCTTTTGGAATGTAGCTGGATAAGTTTTCATATTCAAGTTATAATAATAATAATAATAATCATCATCATCATCATGTCAATAACAAGTACCACGAAGTTCGGTTTTTTCCTTTCGTTTGAATTAATGTAAGAATTGGATTAACTTAGATTTTCCGTATGTGGGCTGAGGTGGATTCCGGTGAAAAGCGAACCTCGTGACAATACCCTCAGTCATTAAACAATGCCAACGCCTCATTTCGCGGGAGCTGATCTTAATAGCCTCTTCTTCATCAGTGTGCCTGACAACTCATGCTGCATCACTGGACAGTGCGCCCTCCATACTTGCTGCTCTTCACAGCCCTCTTCCTCGTCACTGTGCTTAATATCTCATACTGCACCACAGGGGTCCCCTCATTCTCCACAATTCATGCTCTTGTTGCCTCCTTCTCTGGTCGCACATCTAGCCACTCTTCAACGTGGGCTGAGATTTGGCTCCGAGTATTTCTCTCTAGTGTGTAAGTGCGCTGCTGTGCACAAAAATCCTTCAGTGCAATTCTAACAATCTGTGCCTGCATTTCGACAATAGGGTCTCCTGCAGACAACTCCGAGATGTACCGGGGAGGCCACAGGTATTGCCCCAGATCCGTGCCTTCCATGAGTGCTCCCTTCTCTGCACGCGTGCAAGCCCCGGTTGTCTCAGGAAACATCCCCAGGGGTCACCATAAACCGGAGTAAATGTAGCCGCGTCCTCGATTTTCCTGCAAGTTTGGAAGATTGTACGTTATGATCAACCTGAGAGTGCGACATCGTCACCACTGGAGGTGGTAGCGCTGCGTTTTCGAACCTGCTGAACTGAGCCTCGAACATCGCGGGGGCTTCACAGCTGGCATCGAGAAATTACAATGTCCAGAATCGACCGATCGGTGGAGCTTGACCGATCTGCAGTGCTACTCTCAAGATGCTGGGAATTGCAATCGACGGCAAAGCCTAGAACGGCGGATACCAAAGCATCGCCTGTGAGAGCTCCTCCCCATGTTCGTTTGGACTTTATGAGCCTGCAGCGGTCTTCTAAAACGTCGACACCACCCGACGGGTTCGAGCCCCAGGCTGACGGGGTTCTGAAGCTCTCCGCGCTGTACCTGGCCGAGAAGCTCTTCAAGAAGCTGAACAAGCTGCGGAAGCGATCTGTGTTCCCAGGAGGATGTCCAACCATTAAGGACCAACACCGCAAGGGGCGGCATTCTCTTGAGAGAAATGTGGAGAGGCGCAGCAGCTACGAAGATGCGGAATCTGAGCTCAGCGCAGATATTGTGAGCACTGGCAGTGTCACACCGACATCGTCTTCGAGGATTAGTTCTTCATCGTTGGAGTCGCTGGTGACGACAGACAGTGTAATTTCAAGCGTCGCACCAGGTTCCGCCTCCCACACACCGGGCTCCCAAGTAATGGCGAACATGCTGCTCGCTTTCATAGCTGCTTTGAACGACGACGAAGATATTGAATTCGAGGACATGGCAGACTTGGAAGCTGACGAGTATCTGTTTGATGGGCCCCGGGAATCAGCTTGGCATCAGCCTAGCGAGCTGCATGAGTTGTTGACAAAGCAAGAGTGGCGGATGATACGCTACGGTCATGTGCAAGGAAAATCAAGCACCGGCAGCGTCGTCAGCCAGATCTCCAAAACGGCCTCCACAGGCACTGATTACAATCGGCCACAAATATTTCTTGACAGCAGGAACCAACACGAAGAATTCAAGCCATGGAACCTTCCTCCCTCGTCTGGATCAGTGCTGCGAGAACCGAAACATGTAGGTGTGTGTGAAAAAGCACTTAATTTTTCCAGCCTGCAACTTTCAGATATGCACATAATTTTTCTAGGAACATTTGCCTGAGTGCCTCCGGAATTCAATCGTAAATGAGAAGCGTCTTGGATTTTTATTCAATTCTCGGTCTGAGTCAAGAACTGAATGGTGGTACACTGGTGCAGGAATGATTTGTATCTGGACTGCCAGTGGGTTCAAGAACAGTTGCGCCCTCATCTGGAGGCTTCTGTGGTTGAAGTTTATGAATTCGATCCCACCGCTAGTGATAGTTAACTGAAGAATTGGTAGCATCTAGCATTTGTTTCGCGATGAATTCATGTTTGTGTTCAATTCTCGTACATTGTTGCACTGCAACATCTAGGAATTCCACATATATGTTGTTGTTGTTGTCAGACTCTACCTACGAGGATATTCGGTATAGAATAATTGCAGAGAACTGTCTCTGTATCCAAGAGTGTTCCCGGTTTCCTAGAAGTGTTGTGTTACCTTGACATCAGTGATATCGCTGTGTCGGTGGTTTATTGTAAGTTTGAATTTGTTTGAATTTTTTTGTTGAAGTCTTGCTTCACAGCTAAAATGCGGCTTCAATTTCAACATGGCTTTCTACTACATTCGTAAGGAGAATTTGGAACTCACGAATCTTCCGGTTGAATGCATGTTTCAATCTCCCTTGCTGCAACGACTTAGAACAATCTGATAAAGTACTGACCCATCTCACAGACCGCCATACACGTTCCGTTGCCTGGCCTACCAGCCTCCTCAGTAGGAACATTTTTTAGCTTTAAAGGGACACCCAAACCAGCCCCCTCCTCCCGATTATCCCACTAACTCCCAACCGCGTCTTCACACAACCAAAACCATTTTTCTCTGGAACCGGAAGAACCTGCCCCATCGTCACGATATTTCCGAACGAGACAATCATGCAAATCAACAACGATCCCGAAAGCGCGCGGTAAAGCACTTGCCATAAAACAAGAGACTCTCGTAAACGACACCTAATGAGAACAGCTGGGTTCGTTCCTGCAACTGATGGTGGCATTGATCACCTCCGTATCGCTGAATCACAACACCGTGTGGAAACGAAAATAGGAGTGGGACAGTAATGGTAGATCGTCGGGTGAGAGGAGGCGTGATGGAGTGCGTGTCCTCCACCATTGCCTTCGCCGCTGGCCGACCTTGTTCTACAAAGGTTCTCACCGCCCATGGGCTAGGCTAGGATGGCCGAGAAGAGGCTCATCAAATCTCACCCACCACCCTGGTGCCTCCATCACAGTCCCCATGTTCAGCCACTCTCATCCCCATCCCTCTCCCCACCTTTTGCTGCTCCTTGGCATCATCAACTCATCCATTATCTAACTCCTGAACCTATTCACTCCCTGGCACAGGGCCCCACTCCCCATGCCTCCACAACCATGGCTTCTCCTGAGCAAGCAAGTCTCCTGGTTTCTTCTTCCACAGGTCAGGAGAAATGCCCTGGTCACACCTTACCCCCTCTGTCACCTAAGAGCTCCCCCAGTTTGACCTATGCTTGAACACAGAACACTGATGATACCAATAATGATATGGGTTGCCTTGTGCTCCATGGGGCTATCCATGGGGCTACCCATGCGATAAAACAAGAAGCTACTGATGTGTTTCAGCTCCCCACTTGTTTTCTTCTTTTGGTGAAGGTGATGGTTGGAATGGTACACCCTCCTGTGTGGCTTATGGCTGGCAGCAATGTATGCAAGAAGCTTGCCAAACTCCCTTTCAACTGAATGAGAAAAGTACCTCCAGGGAGTGTGGCATTAGGTGTTGGTCTGACCTTCATTGAATGATCCCACATTCCCTTTCTCTGGGAGTCCCTGAGAGCCTCAGCACCCAACCTGAAGTGCTCAAATGTTGGTGTCTGAAATGAGGTGGCCCCCAGTTATTTTCTTAATTTTGACATCATTGCTCAAAGGTCGCCCCTGGTTAACTAGTATGTTCTGAAACAGAACAAAAAGGATGCATTGGAAGTGGCCCCTCATTAATTAGTATGTTCTAAAACAGAACAAAAAGGAAGCATTGGAAGTGGCCCCCAGTTATTGAATGTACTGTGTAACAGAACAAGGAGCATCCGTGAAAACTGCAGCATCATCAAACTTAAGGGGTTTTACTGTAGAAAAATAGGGGTCTTTATGGCGATAGAGAGGGGTATTCCTACGAACCAAGGAGCATGGCTTCACCAACTGAAGAAGGACCAGTGAGGGAGAGGGCACAATATTGAAGGCCAAGGAAATAGAGAGCAGGGAGCCACTTTATTTCACACACCACCATTTGAGCATGTTGTTGTGTTGTGGTTCGGCTACCATGTGAAAATATTGTGTTTATATGTTTGATATACAATTTACTAAGTAACATGGTAAGAGTCATGTTAGTGGATTTTAAATTTGTTGTAGAATGTAGTTAGATTACTATTTTAAAAGGAGGTTGTTTAAAAGAACTATTATTGGAATTTACATAACTTTATTTTCTTTTGATAGTGGCTTTTAAGATTGATTTTGGTTGATAGTAACTTTTACATATTTAAAGTCACTTGTGTTAGACATTGGTGACCATTGAAGTCTTATTTGTTTCTTTTATTTGGTGTTTAGGACATATATTATATAAATCTTATTAGAAAAAAGATTAAAGAGAGATTTTGGTAGCAAAAAGAAAAATTAAGGCATCCATATGGATGAATGGAGATGGATGATAAAAATCTCTATTCCTATTGGCCAAAAGGCATGTCAAATAGACTTCAAGGAGGTTGTCCAAGGCCTTATTAAGGATTAGGATTACTTTTTTGAAGCATTCAAATTTTTGAGGCTAAGATCAATAAGTTTAGGTTTTTGGCTATGATTTTGGAATAAATTTTGTGTGATTTGGAGTTTATATGAAAGAGATATAGATGCTCAAAGTTAAGGTAATGATTTTGTATCTACTGTCACTCTTTTGAACTTAATACATGCATACAAAAAAAAAATTAAGGATCGGTGATTGGAGTTAAAGAGAGCACTTTCTTGGCAACACTTTTTGCATATTGCTTAATGAATTCCAAGTTGGAATGAAGGAGATATTAGAAGTTGAAGTCAACACTTCAAATCTAAGAATAGAAAGTGACCCAATTCTTTAGTAGTTGTATTTTGAACTATATCTTGAACAATTTGATGAGATCTTGGCTCAAAATTTCTAAAAATGTATATAATCATGTTTTTAAACTATATGTATAATTATTTTGCTATTTTAGTTTTGGATTTTCAAGATATAAAGAAAATAGTACTTAGATGCTTGTAGATTAGTGTTTAGAGTACTTGCTAGGATTTCTAAGATGTCAGAAGATCAGTATTAAATTTATAATTCATTTTTTTGTATTAAAGCTTAAAAATAAGTGCTATACTATTTAAAAATTTTAAAGAAATTAAAAAATTTGATAAAAAGTTATGAATTTCTAAAATTTGAGAAGGAAAAATATTTTGTAGGAAAAATATGTTTTGAAGGATTTTGCTATAATTTCGGCATTTTATATAAAGTGAAGAGGTTTTGGAAGAGAAGAATTTATATATAAGTTAAAGGTAGAATAAAATACTTATTGGAGCTTAGCTAATGAATTAAAACTAAATTCCCTACAACTAAATACCTCATATATTTTTAGATTGCCAATTACGTCATATGACAATGTCAAGTTGGATGCTGAGACTCTCAAGGATTGCTAGTGAATGTGAGATCATTCAATAGAGGTCAGACCAACACCTAATACCACACTCCTTGGAATACTTTTTTAGGAAAAAAACATGAGTCAAAGTTCTGAAGGAAATTTAAGAGAAAAGTATTGCTTTGCTTTCTTGAACATACAAATTATGTTAGTATGTTTTTGGTTGATAAGGATGTTAATTGTTCATTTGTGCTATATTTCCTTTAAACAACAAGACTATTTTTTCTTTATAAAGAATTATAATTGGTCAATTTTCATAGAAATCATTTTGATACTTTTAAGAATTTTGTCTTAGAGAATTTGACTTCTCTCTGTCAATACACAAAATGGTGAATAACTATGAGGAAGCAAGGAGGGTAGCTCTAACCTTTGGTCTTGTTATGAATTTAGGATGCATTAAACAAACAAAGGTCAAATTAGAAGAAGAAATTATTTTTTTATTAAAATTTTTCTATTGAAGATTGTTACATTACATTCTTATTGAGTTACATTTATATATGATTTTTATTTCCATGTATGTAGTAACTCCTAATTTTATCATTTTCTTATCTCATACTTATCATTTCTTTCTAAGCTACTATGAATATATATATATTTTTTATATATATTTTGGATCAATATAATAACTCATAGTTGACTTAACTAAACTAAAATTGCTTTCATAACATCCAACTCTCTCCCTCAACCTTGATTTTTCCTCTTTCAAAATGTTGCTTGTTTCTTCTTACATAATTTCTATTGATACTATGGCTCATCTTCAAACATTTTCATTCATTAGTGCTTTAGCTTTGCTTTGTATCTTTCTTATTTCTTTTGTACAAAATTTACAATTTATTTATTTTTTATTTTTTTATTTTTGCAAGTACAACTCTTTTTCTTATAGCTTGGTTGAATTTTATATTGGCATCAAGATTTTTTTGTTCCATGGAAAAAATAATTTAACAAGTTTTGTTATTAACATTTGGTAAACCTCAAGAACTTATAGTTTGTAGTTTTGCTTGTAATACAACAAATTCTACCAAGTTTTATAATGTAAGATGAAGTTGGCATCTAGGTGTATACAAATCTTTGTCGGAATGTTAAGCCAAAGTACTGAATTTTCCTGAAGTTGAACTCAAAAGTTTCAAAATCTTAAGTCAAAGTGCAGCATTATCTTAATTCTTCCAATGTTTTTAGTTTATAAGGAATCTGAAGTAATCTTCTTTTTTCTCTATTTTGTTAATGATAAAATCCATTAAGTGATTTTTTTAGTATATCAATCCATTGATATATACATGGAATAAACTCAACTTTGATACTTTGATCATATATCTTTTCTCTTATATAATAATGTCATAATTCTATCTATGTTGTTATTGTTGTTATTGTTGTTTTGTTTTTGTTTTTGTTTTTGTTTTGTTTTGTTTTGTTTTGTTTTTTTTTTTTTTTTGTATTTGTAGTTCTTCAAGTAGTCTTTGAAGATAACAAATTTCCCTTACAGCCTTGGATGAAGTCCTATATTTTGCTTCAATTGTTGACAGTTCCATAATTTCTTGTAAATTACTAGTTTAATGGATAGTTGATGATCCAAGTTTATGTAAGATCCTAATTACTGATTTTCAAGAATTTTTATCTTGACCAAAGTTTACATTTGCAAAAACCTATAGTTCTCTTTTATCATGAGCTCAAACAATATTCTATAATTCATTGTTCTTTTAAGACATCTTAAAATATGTTAAGTTGCCATAAGATGTCTTTTTTGTAGTTGTGTTAATATTTTTATAATCATTTCTTGTCAATAATAAGTTATTAATACATAAAATTAGTAATATATATATATATATATATATATATATATATAAAATATAAATTATGATCTTTATTGCTCTTATTGAGATTTTGTTCCTTCAAATAACTATCTATTCTTTAATATCAAGCCCTTACAATATATTTAAGTCCATATATATATATATATATATATATATATATTTATTTTAAATATATTTTGCTTATTTTTTTTTGTACTCTAATTTTTTCAACCATCAAATACTTTTATAAATATTTCTTCATTATAAAATTTTATTTATTCCCATAATTCATGTCTTTCTACTGCCCATAAATAATCTTGTAACATTGTATTTGGTTTCTTAGTTCTTTTTAATTTTTATAAACTTCTTTCATCAAAACCATGTTTATATTTTTTTTTCTTTAAAAAATATTATTTGCAATAGTATCTTTTATAGTTGATGATTTATTCTCTTCTACTTCTTCATTAATTATTTCTTTTCATAGAAATTTGAAATATTTGTTTTTTATCACAACTTTGATATTGTTATTTTTAGCTTTTGAAGCAAGCTTCTATTTTCTTTGTTAAATTACTTGATTTATATTATTAATGTCTTCTTATACAATAATTTGATCAGCTTTATCATGACACAATTCTTCATTCTAGATATATTTATTTCTTGTCAAAATTCTAATCGATTATATATCGTTATTAATCACTTTATTTATTTTTATAAAATCACATCTAATTTTTGATTTATCAAATATTATGTCTTTATTGAAAATATATTTTTATGGTGGATAATAAAATCTATATACTTTATTTCTTATAATTCTTAAATGATGAATTTTTATTTTTTTTCTTTATTTATATTTCTTTTGATATTTCTCCTTTTCTAGTATCATGGATATATATATTTATCAAGATAAGAAGTATTAGATAAAAGATAAATATAAGTAGATTTGATATTATCTTGTGACAAAGCTTTTTAAAAGCTTCATAGATGTGTATTTGACTTTATATGTGTTTGTAGTTGATTGATAGATTAGAAACTTAGCCAACAAGTTAGCCACATATTGCATATGCTAATAGCTTGTGGAACAAGCTTACTTTGTGGCTCACAAATAGAAAACTTATCCAATAAATTAGACATGTATCTTGTAAGTTGAGCATATATCGGAGGTCCTATCGAATGTTGTTATTTAGTTCTTAGATAGATAATATATATGGAGGCAAGAGTAAAGCCTTCTTCACTCTTGCTAATGCCTTTCTAGTCTTTAATCTTATTTCTAGACTTTCTAATCTTCTTGTCTTTAGCAATAGCCATTCCAATTTAATATTGTATTACTATTAAGTGATTTCTTAGTCTTTTTAAGTGACACAAGAGTGTATCAATCTTTTAATTTTTTGAGATTCATATCCTTGACAGTTTGATAAGAGTACTAACTCATTGTTCTTATTTTGATTTTAGAAATGAATGGATTATCTTACTTTTGTTGTTGTATTTCAAAAGTTACAAACTATCTACCTTTGAATTAACATTTAGTTTTCTAATATTGATCCTTTTTTTTTTAAAATGAATTACTTTTCTTTGTAGAAATTTTCATTTGATATTAGATGTTGTAAATTATCTTCTTTTATTTTAATTTTAATTGTCTATAGAAGGAAAAATTATGGATGCTACTTTGGACAGAGGTGAGAATAGATTTGCAATTATTGTAAATCTTCATGAGCTTATTAATATTCTTAGGATAGAAATTTTACATATTTCTAATATGAATCATTTCTATTTTAATCTATTTTGATTTGGATTAAAAGATAATATCAAAAATTTACTATTGACAATTCTAAAAGCACATTCATTGGAGCAATTTATTTCTCAACTTATTACATATGATAATCAATTCTTTGAAAGATGCCAAAAATAAAGTTTTGGTTAGAGTGGTATAAGTCAAGTGATGGTGACCATTTCTAATTTTATAGTAGCTTATTCATCAAAATTGGAACCTAAGCAAATGTATATAATATATTTTAAATATCTAATTGAACAAGAAAAGACTTAACACTATCAAGAAGGTTTGTAATTATATTATGGAGAATCTAAATAAAGTGCTCAATATTGTCCAAAGAAACAATGGAACCATAAA